>NW_026605611.1:0-103539 GCF_945859685.1 Eupeodes corollae | reverse complement strand
ACTCCTAATCAAGATCTATCATTATAGATATAGATGAGTCATTTGGAGCATCCTGAAGGATTTTTGATGTTCTAGACGAAAATCAATCACACCCAAAACCATCACCTGATCCTTCCCAACCCCCAAAATCGATCAAGACTTCAAAATAGATAACTTGACATGTTACTAGAAAAAGATACTCCTAATCAAGATCTATCATTATAAGAATATAGATGAGTCATTTTGGAGCATCCTGAAGGATTTTTGATGTTCTAGACGAAAATCAAATCACACCCAAAACCATCACCTGATCCTTCCCAACCCCCAAAATCGATCAAGACTTCAAAATAGATACTTGACATGTACTAGAAAAAGATACTCCTAATCATGATCTATCATTATAGATATAGATGAGTCATTTTGGAGCATCCTGAAGGATTTTTGATGTTCTAGACGAAAATCAAATCACACCCAAAACCATCACCTGATCCTTCCCAACCCCCAAAATCGATCAAGACTTCAAAATAGATACTTGACATGTACTAGAAAAAGATACTCCTATTCAAGATCTATTATTATAGAATATAGATGAGTCATTTTGGAGCATCCTGAAGGATTTTTGATGTTCTAGACCGAAAATCAAATCACACCCAAAACCATCACCTGATCCTTCCCAACCCCAAAATCGATCAAGACTTCAAAATAGATACTTGACATGTACTAGAAAAAGATACTCCTAATCTAGATCTATCATTATAGATATAGATGAGTCATTTTGGAGCATCCTGAAGGATTTTTGATGTTCTAGACGAAAATCAAATCACACAAAAAACCATCACCTGATCCTTCCCAACCCCCAAAATCGATCAAGGACTTCAAAATAGATACTTGACATGTACTAGAAAAAGATACTCCTAATCAAGATCTATCATTATAGATATAGATGAGTCATTTTGGAGCATCCTGAAGGATTTTTGATGGTTCTAGACGAAAATCAAATCACACCCAAAACCATCACCTGATCCTTCCCAACCCCCAAAATCGATCAAGACTTCAAAATAGATACTTGACATGTACGAGAAAAGATACTCCTAATCAAGATCTATCATTATAGATATAGATGAGTCATTTTGGAGCATCCTGAAGGATTTTTGATGTTCTAGACGAAAATCAAATCACACCAAAACCATCACCTGATCCTTCCCAACCCCCAAAATCGATCAAGACTTCAAAATAGATACTTGACATGTACTAGAAAAAGATACTCCTAATCAAGATCTATCATTATAGATATAGATGAGTCATTTTGGAGCATCCTGAAGGATTTTTGATGTTCTAGACGAAAATCAAATCACACCCAAAACCATCACTTGATCCTTCCCAACCCCCAAAATCGATCAAGACTTCAAAATAGATACTTGACATGTACTAGAAAAAGATACTCCTAATCAAGATCTATCATTATAGATATAGATGAGTCATTTTGGAGCATCCTGAAGGATTTTTGATGTTCTAAGACGAAAATCAAATCACACCCAAATCCATCACCTGATCCTTCCCAACCCCCAAAATCGATCAAGACTTCAAAATAGATACTTGACATGTACTAGAAAAAGATACTCCTAATCAAGATCTATCATTATAGATATAGATGAGTCATTTTGGAGCATCCTGAAGGATTTTTGATGTTCTAGACGAAAATCAAATCACACCCAAAACCATCACCTGAGTTCTTCCCAACCCCCAAAATCGATCAAGACTTCAAAATAGATACTTGACTGTACTAGAAAAAGATACTCCTAATCAAGATCTATCATTATAGATATAGATGAGTCATTTTGGAGCATCCTGAAGGATTTTTGATGTTCTAGACGAAAATCAAATCACACCAAAACCATCACCTGAATCCTTCCCAACCCCCAAAATCGATCAAGACTTCAAAATAGATACTTGATATGTACTAGAAAAAGATACTCCTAATCAAGATTTATCATTATAGATATAGATGAGTCATTTTGGAGCATCCTGAATGATTTTTGATGTTCTAGACGAAAATCAAATCACACCCAAAACCATCACCTGATCCTTCCCAACCCCCAAAATCGATCAAGACTTCAAATAGATACTTGACATGTACTAGAAAAAGATACTCCTAATCAAGATCTATCATTATAGATATAGATGAGTCATTTTGGAGCATCCTGAAGGATTTTTGATGTTCTAGACGAAAAACTAAATCACACCCAAAACCATCACCTGATCCTTCCCAACCCCCAAAATCGATCAAGACTTCAAAATAGATACTTGACATGTACTAGAAAAAGATACTCCTAATCAAGATCTATCATTATAGATATAGATGAGTCATTTTGGAGCATCCTGAAGGATTTTTGATGTTCTAGACGAAAATCAAATCACACCCAAAACCATCACCTGATCCTCCCCCACCCCCAAAATCGATCAAGACTTCAAAATAGATACTTGACATGTACTAGAAAAAGATACTCCTAATCAAGATCTATCATTATAGATATAGATGAGTCATTTTGGAGCAATCCTGAAGGATTTTTGATGTTCTAGACGAAAATCAAATCACACCCAAAACCATCACCTGATTCTTCCCAACCCCCAAAATCGAATCAAGACTTCAAATAGATACTTGACATGTACTAGAAAAGATACTCCTAATCAAGATCTATCATTATAGATATAGATGAGTCATTTTGGAGCATCCTGAAGGATTTTTGATGTTCTAGACGAAAATCAAATCACACCCAAAACCATCACCTGATCCTTCCAACCCCAAAATCGATCAAGACTTCAAAATAGATACTTGACATGTACTAGAAAAAGATACTCCTAATCAAGATCTATCATTTATAGATATAGATGAGTCATTTTGGAGCATCCTGAAGGATTTTTGATGTTCTAGACGAAAATCAAATCACACCCAAAACCATCACCTGATCCTTCCCAACCCCCCAAAATCGATCAAGACTTCAAAATAGAAAAAGATACTCCTAATCAAGATCTATCATAGATATAGATGAGTCATTTTGGAGCATCCTGAAGGATTTTTGATGTTCTAGACGAAAATCAAATCACACCCAAAACCCATCACCAGATCCCTTCCCAACCCCCAAAATCGATCAAGACTTCAAAATAGATACTTGACATGTACTAGAAAAAGATACTCCTAATCAAGATCTATCATTATAGATATAGATGAGTCATTTTGGAGCATCCTGAAGGATTTTTGATGTTCTAGACGAAAATCAAATCACACCCAAACCATCACCTGATCCTTCCCAACCCCAAAATCGATCAAGACTTCAAAATAGATACTTGACATGTACTAGAAAAAGATACTCCTAATCAAGATCTATCATTATAGATATAGATGAGTCATTTTGGAGCATCCTGAAGGATTTTTGATGTTCTAGACGAAAATCAAATCACACCCAAAACCATCACCTGATCCTTCCCAACCCCCAAAATCGATCAAGACTTCAGAAATAGATACTTGACAAGTACTAGAAAAAGATACTCCTAATCAAGATCTATCATTATAGATATAGATGAGTCATTTTGGAGCATCCTGAAGGATTTTTGATGTTCTAGACGAAAATCAAATCACACCCAAAACCATCACCTGATCCTTCCCAACCCCCAAAATCGATCAAGACTTTCAAAATAGATACTTGACATGTACTAGAAAAAAGATACTCCTAATCAAGATCTATCATTATAGATATAGATGAGTCATTTTGGAGCATCCTGAGGATTTTTGATGTTCTAGACGAAAATCAAATCACACCCAAAACCATCACCTGATCCTTCCCAACCCCCAAAATCGATCAAGACCTTCAAAATAGATACTTGACATGTACTAGAAAAAGATACTCCTAAATCAAGATCTATCATTATAGATATAGATGAGTCATTTTGGAGCATCCTGAAGGATTTTTGATGTTCTAGACGAAAATCAAATCACACCCAAAACCATCACCTGATCCTTCCCAACCCCCAAAATCGATCAAGACTTCAAAATAGATACTTGACATGTACTAGAAAAAGATACTCCTAATCAAGATCTATCATTATAGATATAGATGAGTCATTTTGGAGCATCCTGAAGGATTTTTGATGTTCTAGACGAAAATCAATCACACCCAAAACCATCACCTGATCCTTCCCAACCCCCAAAATCGATCAAGACTTCAAAATAGATACTTGACATGTACTAGAAAAGATACTCCTAATCAAGATCTATCATTATAGATATAGATGAGTCATTTTGGAGCATCCTGAAGGATTTTTGATGTTCTAGACGAAAATCAAATCACACCCAAAACCATCACCTGATCCTTCCCAACCCCCAAAATCGATCAAGACTTCAAAATAGATACTTGACATGTACTAGAAAAAGATACTCCTAATCAAGATCTATCATTATAGATATAGATTGAGTCATTTTGGAGCATCCTGAAGGATTTTTGATGTTCTAGACGAAAATCAAATCACACCCAAAACCATCACCTGATCCTTCCCAACCCCCAAAATCGATCAAGACTTCAAAATAGATACTTGACATGTACTAGAAAAAGATACTCCTAATCAAGATCTATCATTATAGATATAGATGAGTCATTTTGGAGCATCCTGAAGGATTTTTGATGTTCTAGACGAAAATCAAATCACACCCAAAACCATCACCTGATCCTTCCCAACCCCCAAAAACGATCAAGACTTCAAAATAGATACTTGACATGTACTAGAAAAAGATACTCCTAATCAAGATCTATCATTATAGATATAGATGAGTCATTTTGGAGCATCTTGAAGGATTTTTGATGTTCTAGACGAAAATCAAATCACACCCAAAACCATCACCTGATCCTTCCCAACCCCCAAAATCGATCAAGACTTCAAAATAGATACTTGACATGTACTAGAAAAAGATACTCCTAATCAAGATCTATCATTATAGATATAGATGAGTCATTTTGGAGCATCCTGAAGGATTTTTGATGTTCTAGACGAAAATCAAATCACACCCAAAACCATCACCTGATCCTTCCCAACCCCCAAAATCGATCAAGACTTCAAAATAGATACTTGACATGTACTAGAAAAAGATACTCCTAATCAAGATCTATCATTATAGATATAGATGAGTCATTTTGGAGCATCCTGAAGGATTTTTGATGTTCTAGACGAAAATCAAATCACACCCAAAACCATCACCTGATCCTTCCTAACCCCCAAAATCGATCAAGACTTCAAAATAGATACTTGACATGTACTAGAAAAAGATACTCCTAATCAAGATCTTTCATTGTAGATATAGATGAGTCATTTTGGAGCATCCTGAAGGATTTTTGATGTTCTAGACGAAAATCAAATCACACCCAAAACCATCACCTGATCCTTCCCAACCCCCAAAATCGATCAAGACTTCAAAATAGATACTTGACATGTACTAGAAAAAGATACTCCTAATCAAGATCTATCATTATAGATATAGATGAGTCATTTTGGAACATCCTGAAGGATTTTTGATGTTCTAGACGAAAATCAAATCACACCCAAAACCATCACCTGATCCTTCCCAACCCCCAAAATCGATCAAGACTTCAAAATAGATACTTGACATGTACTAGAAAAAGATACTCCTAATCAAGATCTATCATTATAGATATAGATGAGTCATTTTGGAGTATCCTGAAGGATTTTTGATGTTCTAGACGAAAATCAAATCACACCCAAAACCATCACCTGATCCTTCCCAACCCCCAAAATCGATCAAGACTTCAAAATAGATACTTGACATGTACTAGAAAAAGATACTCCTAATCATGATCTATCATTATAGATATAGATGAGTCATTTTGGAGCATCCTGAAGGATTTTTGATGTTCTAGACGAAAATCAAATCACACCCAAAACCATCACCTGATCCTTCCCAACCCCCAAAATCGATCAAGACTTCAAAATAGATACTTGACATGTACTAGAAAAAGATACTCCTAATCAAGATCTATCATTATAGATATAGATGAGTCATTTTGGAGCATCCTGAAGGATTTTTGATGTTCTAGACGAAAATCAAATCACACCCAAAACCATCACCTGATCCTTCCCAACCCCCAAAATCGATCAAGACTTCAAAATAGATACTTGACATGTACTAGAAAAAGATACTCCTAATCTAGATCTATCATTATAGATATAGATGAGTCATTTTGGAGCATCCTGAAGGATTTTTGATGTTCTAGACGAAAATCAAATCACACAAAAAACCATCACCTGATCCTTCCCAACCCCCAAAATCGATCAAGACTTCAAAATAGATACTTGACATGTACTAGAAAAAGATACTCCTAATCAAGATCTATCATTATAGATATAGATGAGTCATTTTGGAGCATCCTGAAGGATTTTTGATGTTCTAGACGAAAATCAAATCACACCCAAAACCATCACCTGATCCTTCCCAACCCCCAAAATCGATCAAGACTTCAAAATAGATACTTGACATGTACAAGAAAAAGATACTCCTAATCAAGATCTATCATTATAGATATAGATGAGTCATTTTGGAGCATCCTGAAGGATTTTTGATGTTCTAGACGAAAATCAAATCACACCCAAAACCATCACCTGATCCTTCCCAACCCCCAAAATCGATCAAGACTTCAAAATAGATACTTGACATGTACTAGAAAAAGATACTCCTAATCAAGATCTATCATTATAGATATAGATGAGTCATTTTGGAGCATCCTGAAGGATTTTTGATGTTCTAGACGAAAATCAAATCACACCCAAAACCATCACCTGATCCTTCCCAACCCCCAAAATCGATCAAGACTTCAAAATAGATACTTGACATGTACTAGAAAAAGATACTCCTAATCAAGATCTATCATTATAGATATAGATGAGTCATTTTGGAGCATCCTGAAGGATTTTTGATGTTCTAGACGAAAATCAAATCACACCCAAAACCATCACCTGATCCTTCCCAACCCCCAAAATCGATCAAGACTTCAAAATAGATACTTGACATGTACTAGAAAAAGATACTCCTAATCAAGATCTATCATTATAGATATAGATGAGTCATTTTGGAGCATCCTGAAGGATTTTTGATGTTCTAGACGAAAATCAAATCACACCCAAAACCATCACCTGATCCTTCCCAACCCCCAAAATCGATCAAGACTTCAAAATAGATACTTGACATGTACTAGAAAAAGATACTCCTAATCAAGATCTATCATTATAGATATAGATGAGTCATTTTGGAGCATCCTGAAGGATTTTTGATGTTCTAGACGAAAATCAAATCACACCCAAAACCATCACCTGATCCTTCCCAACCCCCAAAATCGATCAAGACTTCAAAATAGATACTTGACATGTACTAGAAAAAGATACTCCTAATCAAGATCTATCATTATCGATATAGATGAGTCATTTTGGAGCATCCTGAAGGATTTTTGATGTTCTAGACGAAAATCAAATCACACCCAAAACCATCACCTGATCCTTCCCAACCCCCAAAATCGATCAAGACTTCAAAATAGATACTTGACATGTACTAGAAAAAGATACTCCTAATCAAGATCTATCATTATAGATATAGATGAGTCATTTTGGAGCATCCTGAAGGATTTTTGATGTTCTAGACGAAAATCAAATCACACCCAAAACCATCACCTGATCCTTCCCAACCCCCAAAATCGATCAAGACTTCAAAATAGATACTTGACATGTACTAGAAAAAGATACTCCTAATCAAGATCTATCATTATAGATATAGATGAGTCATTTTGGAGCATCCTGAAGGATTTTTGATGTTCTAGACGAAAATCAAATCACACCCAAAACCATCACCTGATCCCTCCCAACCCCCAAAATCGATCAAGACTTCAAAATAGATACTTGACATGTACTAGAAAAAGATACTCCTAATCAAGATCTATCATTATAGATATAGATGAGTCATTTTGGAGCATCCTGAAGGATTTTTGATGTTCTAGACGAAAATCAAATCACACCCAAAACCATCACCTGATCCTTCCCAACCCCCAAAATCGATCAAGACTTCAAAATAGATACTTGATATGTACTAGAAAAAGATACTCCTAATCAAGATTTATCATTATAGATATAGATGAGTCATTTTGGAGCATCCTGAATGATTTTTGATGTTCTAGACGAAAATCAAATCACACCCAAAACCATCACATGATCCTTCCCAACCCCCAAAATCGATCAAGACTTCAAAATAGATACTTGACATGTACTAGAAAAAGATACTCCTAATCAAGATCTATCATTATAGATATAGATGAGTCATTTTGGAGCATCCTGAAGGATTTTTGATGTTCTAGACGAAAATCAAATCACACCCAAAACCATCACCTGATCCTTCCCAACCCCCAAAATCGATCAAGACTTCAAAATAGATACTTGACATGTACTAGAAAAAGATACTCCTAATCAAGATCTATCATTATAGATATAGATGAGTCATTTTGGACCATCCTGAAGGATTTTTGATGTTCTAGACGAAAATCAAATCACACCCAAAACCATCACCTGATCCTTCCCCACCCCCAAAATCGATCAAGACTTCAAAATAGATACTTGACATGTACTAGAAAAAGATACTCCTAATCAAGATCTATCATTATAGATATAGATGAGTCATTTTGGAGCATCCTGAAGGATTTTTGATGTTCTAGACGAAAATCAAATCACACCCAAAACCATCACCTGATTCTTCCCAACCCCCAAAATCGATCAAGACTTCAAAATAGATACTTGACATGTACTAGAAAAAGATACTCCTAATCAAGATCTATCATTATAGATATAGATGAGTCATTTTGGAGCATCCTGAAGGATTTTTGATGTTCTAGACGAAAATCAAATCACACCCAAAACCATCACCTGATCCTTCCCAACCCCCAAAATCGATCAAGACTTCAAAATAGATACTTGACATGTACTAGAAAAAGATACTCCTAATCAAGATCTATCATTATAGATATAGATGAGTCATTTTGGAGCATCCTGAAGGATTTTTGATGTTCTAGACGAAAATCAAATCACACCCAAAACCATCACCTGATCCTTCCCAACCCCCAAAATCGATCAAGACTTCAAAATAGAAAAAGATACTCCTAATCAAGATCTATCATTATAGATATAGATGAGTCATTTTGGAGCATCCTGAAGGATTTTTGATGTTCTAGACGAAAATCAAATCACACCCAAAACCATCACCAGATCCTTCCCAACCCCCAAAATCGATCAAGACTTCAAAATAGATACTTGACATGTACTAGAAAAAGATACTCCTAATCAAGATCTATCATTATAGATATAGATGAGTCATTTTGGAGCATCCTGAAGGATTTTTGATGTTCTAGACGAAAATCAAATCACACCCAAAACCATCACCTGATCCTTCCCAACCCCCAAAATCGATCAAGACTTCAAAATAGATACTTGACATGTACTAGAAAAAGATACTCCTAATCAAGATCTATCATTATAGATATAGATGAGTCATTTTGGAGCATCCTGAAGGATTTTTGATGTTCTAGACGAAAATCAAATCACACCCAAAACCATCACCTGATCCTTCCCAACCCCCAAAATCGATCAAGACTTCAAAATAGATACTTGACATGTACTAGAAAAAGATACTCCTAATCAAGATCTATCATTATAGATATAGATGAGTCATTTTGGAGCATCCTGAAGGATTTTTGATGTTCTAGACGAAAATCAAATCACACCCAAAACCATCACCTGATCCTTCCCAACCCCCAAAATCGATCAAGACTTCAAAATAGATACTTGACATGTACTAGAAAAAGATACTCCTAATCAAGATCTATCATTATCGATATAGATGAGTCATTTTGGAGCATCCTGAAGGATTTTTGATGTTCTAGACGAAAATCAAATCACACCCAAAACCATCACCTGATCCTTCCCAACCCCCAAAATCGATCAAGACTTCAAAATAGATACTTGACATGTACTAGAAAAAGATACTCCTAATCAAGATCTATCATTATAGATATAGATGAGTCATTTTGGAGCATCCTGAAGGATTTTTGATGTTCTAGACGAAAATCAAATCACACCCAAAACCATCACCTGATCCTTCCCAACCCCCAAAATCGATCAAGACTTCAAAATAGATACTTGACATGTACTAGAAAAAGATACTCCTAATCAAGATCTATCATTATAGATATAGATGAGTCATTTTGGAGCATCCTGAAGGATTTTTGATGTTCTAGACGAAAATCAAATCACACCCAAAACCATCACCTGATCCCTCCCAACCCCCAAAACCGATCAAGACTTCAAAATAGATACTTGACATGTACTAGAAAAAGATACTCCTAATCAAGATCTATCATTATAGATATAGATGAGTCATTTTGGAGCATCCTGAAGGATTTTTGATGTTCTAGACGAAAATCAAATCACACCCAAAACCATCACCTGATCCTTCCCAACCCCCAAAATCGATCAAGACTTCAAAATAGATACTTGATATGTACTAGAAAAAGATACTCCTAATCAAGATTTATCATTATAGATATAGATGAGTCATTTTGGAGCATCCTGAATGATTTTTGATGTTCTAGACGAAAATCAAATCACACCCAAAACCATCACATGATCCTTCCCAACCCCCAAAATCGATCAAGACTTCAAAATAGATACTTGACATGTACTAGAAAAAGATACTCCTAATCAAGATCTATCATTATAGATATAGATGAGTCATTTTGGAGCATCCTGAAGGATTTTTGATGTTCTAGACGAAAATCAAATCACACCCAAAACCATCACCTGATCCTTCCCAACCCCCAAAATCGATCAAGACTTCAAAATAGATACTTGACATGTACTAGAAAAAGATACTCCTAATCAAGATCTATCATTATAGATATAGATGAGTCATTTTGGACCATCCTGAAGGATTTTTGATGTTCTAGACGAAAATCAAATCACACCCAAAACCATCACCTGATCCTTCCCCACCCCCAAAATCGATCAAGACTTCAAAATAGATACTTGACATGTACTAGAAAAAGATACTCCTAATCAAGATCTATCATTATAGATATAGATGAGTCATTTTGGAGCATCCTGAAGGATTTTTGATGTTCTAGACGAAAATCAAATCACACCCAAAACCATCACCTGATTCTTCCCAACCCCCAAAATCGATCAAGACTTCAAAATAGATACTTGACATGTACTAGAAAAAGATACTCCTAATCAAGATCTATCATTATAGATATAGATGAGTCATTTTGGAGCATCCTGAAGGATTTTTGATGTTCTAGACGAAAATCAAATCACACCCAAAACCATCACCTGATCCTTCCCAACCCCCAAAATCGATCAAGACTTCAAAATAGAAAAAGATACTCCTAATCAAGATCTATCATTATAGATATAGATGAGTCATTTTGGAGCATCCTGAAGGATTTTTGATGTTCTAGACGAAAATCAAATCACACCCAAAACCATCACCAGATCCTTCCCAACCCCCAAAATCGATCAAGACTTCAAAATAGATACTTGACATGTACTAGAAAAAGATACTCCTAATCAAGATCTATCATTATAGATATAGATGAGTCATTTTGGAGCATCCTGAAGGATTTTTGATGTTCTAGACGAAAATCAAATCACACCCAAAACCATCACCTGATCCTTCCCAACCCCCAAAATCGATCAAGACTTCAAAATAGATACTTGACATGTACTAGAAAAAGATACTCCTAATCAAGATCTATCATTATAGATATAGATGAGTCATTTTGGAGCATCCTGAAGGATTTTTGATGTTCTAGACGAAAATCAAATCACACCCAAAACCATCACCTGATCCTTCCCAACCCCCAAAATCGATCAAGACTTCAAAATAGATACTTGACATGTACTAGAAAAAGATACTCCTAATCAAGATCTATCATTATAGATATAGATGAGTCATTTTGGAGCATCCTGAAGGATTTTTGATGTTCTAGACTAAAATCAAATCACACCCAAAACCATCACCTGATCCTTCCCAACCCCCAAAATCGATCAAGACTTCAAAATAGATACTTGACATGTACTAGAAAAAAATACTCCTAATCAAGATCTATCACTATAGAAATAGATGAGTCATTTTGGAGCATCCTGAAGGATTTTTGATGTTCTAGACGAAAATCAAATCACACCCAAAACCATCACCTCATCCTTCCCAACCCCCAAAATCGATCAAGACTTCAAAATAGATACTTGACATGTACTAGAAAAAGATACTCCTAATCAAGATCTATCATTATAGATATAGATGAGTCATTTTGGAGCATCCTGAAGGATTTTTGATGTTCTAGACGAAAATCAAATCACACCCAAAACCATCACCTGATCCTTCCCAACCCCCAAAATCGATCAAGACTTCAAAATAGATACTTGACATGTACTAGAAAAAGATACTCCTAATCAAGATCTATCATTATAGATATAGATGAGTCATTTTGGAGCATCCTGAAGGATTTTTGATGTTCTAGACGAAAATCAAATCACACCCAAAACCATCACCTGATCCTTCCCAACCCCCAAAATCGATCAAGACTTCAAAATAGAAAAAGATACTCCTAATCAAGATCTATCATTATAGATATAGATGAGTCATTTTGGAGCATCCTGAAGGATTTTTGATGTTCTAGACGAAAATCAAATCACACCCAAAACCATCACCAGATCCTTCCCAACCCCCAAAATCGATCAAGACTTCAAAATAGATACTTGACATGTACTAGAAAAAGATACTCCTAATCAAGATCTATCATTATAGATATAGATGAGTCATTTTGGAGCATCCTGAAGGATTTTTGATGTTCTAGACGAAAATCAAATCACACCCAAAACCATCACCTGATCCTTCCCAACCCCCAAAATCGATCAAGACTTCAAAATAGATACTTGACATGTACTAGAAAAAGATACTCCTAATCAAGATCTATCATTATAGATATAGATGAGTCATTTTGGAGCATCCTGAAGGATTTTTGATGTTCTAGACGAAAATCAAATCACACCCAAAACCATCACCTGATCCTTCCCAACCCCCAAAATCGATCAAGACTTCAAAATAGATACTTGACATGCACTAGAAAAAGATACTCCTAATCAAGATCTATCATTATAGATATAGATGAGTCATTTTGGAGCATCCTGAAGGATTTTTGATGTTCTAGACTAAAATCAAATCACACCCAAAACCATCACCTGATCCTTCCCAACCCCCAAAATCGATCAAGACTTCAAAATAGATACTTGACATGTACTAGAAAAAAATACTCCTAATCAAGATCTATCATTATAGAAATAGATGAGTCATTTTGGAGCATCCTGAAGGATTTTTGATGTTCTAGACGAAAATCAAATCACACCCAAAACCATCACCTGATCCTTCCCAACCCCCAAAATCGATCAAGACTTCAAAATAGATACTTGACATGTACTAGAAAAAGATACTCCTAATCAAGATCTATCATTATAGATATAGATGAGTCATTTTGGAGCATCCTGAAGGATTTTTGATGTTCTAGACGAAAATCAAATCACACCCAAAACCATCACCTGATCCTTCCCAACCCCCAAAATCGATCAAGACTTCAAAATAGATACTTGACATGTACTAGAAAAAGATACTCCTAATCAAGATCTATCATTATAGATATAGATGAGTCATTTTGGAGCATCCTGAAGGATTTTTGATGTTCTAGACGAAAATCAAATCACACCCAAAACCATCACCTGATCCTTCCCAACCCCCAAAATCGATCAAGACTTCAAAATAGATACTTGACATGTACTAGAAAAAGATACTCCTAATCAAGATCTATCATTATAGATATAGATGAGTCATTTTGGAGCATCCTGAAGGATTTTTGATGTTCTAGACGAAAATCAAATCACACCCAAAACCATCACCTGATCCTTCCCAACCCCCAAAATCGATCAAGACTTCAAAATAGATACTTGACATGTACTAGAAAAAGATACTCCTAATCAAGATCTATCATTATAGATATAGATGAGATTTTGGAGCATCCTGAAGGATTTTTGATGTTCTAGACGAAAATCAAATCACACCCAAAACCATCACCTGATCCTTCCCAACCCCCAAAATCGATCAAGACTTCAAAATAGATACTTGACATGTACTAGAAAAAGATACTCCTAATCAAGATCTATCATTATAGATATAGATGAGTCATTTTGGAGCATCCTGAAGGATTTTTGATGTTCTAGACGAAAATCAAATCACACCCAAAACCATCACCTGATCCTTCCCAACCCCCAAAATCGATCAAGACTTCAAAATAGATACTTGACATGTACTAGAAAAAGATACTCCTAATCAAGATCTATCATTATAGATATAGATAAGTCATTTTGGAGCATCCTGAAGGATTTTTGATGTTCTAGACGAAAATCAAATCACACCCAAAACCATCACCTGATCCTTCCCAACCCCCAAAATTGATCAAGACTTCAAAATAGATACTTGACATGTACTAGAAAAAGATACTCCTAATCAAGATCTATCATTATAGATATAGATGAGTCATTTTGGAGCATCCTGAAGGATTTTTGATGTTCTAGACGAAAATCAAATCACATCCAAAACCATCACCTGATCTTTCCCAACCCCCAAAATCGATCAAGACTTCAAAATAGATACTTGACAAGTACTAGAAAAAGATACTCCTAATCAAGATCTATCATTATAGATATAGATGAGTCATTTTGGAGCATCCTGAAGGATTTTTGATGTTCTAGACGAAAATCAAATCACACCCAAAACCATCACCTGATCCTTCCCAACCCCCAAAATCGATCAAGACTTCAAAATAGATACTTGACATGTACTAGAAAAAGATACTCCTAATCAAGATCTATCATCATAGATACAGATGAGTCATTTTGGAGCATCCTGAAGAATTTTTGATGTTCTAGACGAAAATCAAATCACACCCAAAACCATCACCTGATCCTTCCCAACCCCCAAAATCGATCAAGACTTCAAAATAGATACTTGACATGTACTAGAAAAAGATACTCCTAATCAAGATCTATCATTATAGATATAGATGAGTCATTTTGGAGCATCCTGAAGGATTTTTGATGTTCTAGACGAAAATCAAATCACACCCAAAACCATCACCTGATCCTTCCCAACCCCCAAAATCGATCAAGACTTCAAAATAGATACTTGACATGTACTAGAAAAAGATACTCCTAATCAAGATCTATCATTATAGATATAGATGAGTCATTTTGGAGCATCCTGAAGGATTTTTGATGTTCTAGACGAAAATCAAATCACACCCAAAACCATCACCTGATCCTTCCCAACCCCCAAAATCGATCAAGACTTCAAAATAGATACTTGACATGTACTAGAAAAAGATACTCCTAATCAAGATCTATCATTATAGATATAGATGAGTCATTTTGGAGCATCCTGAAGGATTTTTGATGTTCTAGACGAAAATCAAATCACACCCAAAACCATCACCTGATCCTTCCCAACCCCCAAAATCGATCAAGACTTCAAAAAAGATACTTGACATGTACTAGAAAAAGATACTCCTAATCAAGATCTATCATTATAGATATAGATGGGTCATTTTGGAGCATCCTGAAGGATTTTTGATGTTCTAGACGAAAATCAAATCACACCCAAAACCATCACCTGATCCTTCCCAACCCCCAAAATCGATCAAGACTTCAAAATAGATACTTGACATGTACTAGAAAAAGATACTCCTAATCAAGATCTATCATTATAGATATAGATGAGTCATTTTGGAGCATCCTGAAGGATTTTTGATGTTCTAGACGAAAATCAAATCACACCCAAAACCATCACCTGATCCTTCCCAACCCCCAAAATCGATCAAGACTTCAAAATAGATACTTGACATGTACTAGAAAAAGATACTCCTAATCAAAATCTATCATTATAGATATAGATGAGTCATTTTGGAGCATCCTGAAGGATTTTTGATGTTCTAGACGAAAATCAAATCACACCCAAAACCATCACCTGATCCTTCCCAACCGCCAAAATTGATCAAGACTTCAAAATAGATACTTGACATGTACTAGAAAAAGATACTCCTAATCAAGATCTATCATTATAGATATAGATGAGTCATTTTGGAGCATCCTGAAGGATTTTTGATGTTCTAGACGAAAATCAAATCACACCCAAAACCATCACCTGATCCTTCCCAACCCCCAAAATCGATCAAGACTTCAAAAAAGATACTTGACATGTACTAGAAAAAGATACTCCTAATCAAGATCTATCATTATAGATATAGATGAGTCATTTTGGAGCATCCTGAAGGATTTTTGATGTTCTAGACGAAAATCAAATCATAACCAAAACCATCACCTGATCCTTCCCAACCCCCAAAATCGATCAAGACTTCAAAATAGATACTTTACATGTACTAGAAAAAGATACTCCTAATCAAGATCTATCATCATAGATACAGATGAGTCATTTTGGAGCATCCTGAAGGATTTTTGATGTTCTAGACGAAAATCAAATCACACCCAAAACCATCACCTGATCCTTCCCAACCCCCAAAATCGATCAAGACTTCAAAATAGATACTTGACATGTACTAGAAAAAGATACTCCTAATCAAGATCTATCATTATAGATATAGATGAGTCATTTTGGAGCATCCTGAAGGATTTTTGATGTTCTAGACGAAAATCAAATCACACCCAAAACCATCACCTGATCCTTCCCAACCCCCAAAATCGATCAAGACTTCAAAATAGATACTTGACATGTACTAGAAAAAGATACTCCTAATCAAGATCTATCATTATAGATATAGATGAGTCATTTTGGAGCATCCTGAAGGATTTTTGATGTTCTAGACGAAAATCAAATCACACCCAAAACCATCATTTGATCCTTCCCAACCCCCAAAATCGATCAAGACTTCAAAATAGATACTTGACATGTACTAGAAAAAGATACTCCTAATCAAGATCTGTCATTATAGATATAGATGAGTCATTTTGGAGCATCCTGAAGGATTTTTGATGTTCTAGACGAAAATCAAATCACACCCAAAACCATCACCTGATCCTTCCCAACCCCCAAAATCGATCAAGACTTCAAAATAGATACTTGACATGTACTAGAAAAAGATACTCCTAATCAAGATCTATCATTATAGATATAGATGAGTCATTTTGGAGCATCCTGAAGGATTTTTGATGTTCTAGACGAAAATCAAATCACACCCAAAACCATCACCTGATCCTTCCCAACCCCCAAAATCGATCAAGACTTCAAAATAGATACTTGACATGTACTAGAAAAAGATACTCCTAATCAAGATCTATCATTATAGATATAGATGTGTCATTTTGGAGCATCCTGCAGGATTTTTGATGTTCTAGACGAAAATCAAATCACACCCAAAACCATCACCTGATCCTTCCCAACCCCCAAAATCGATCAAGACTTCAAAATAGATACTTGACATGTACTAGAAAAAGATACTCCTAATCAAGATCTATCATTATAGATATAGATGAGTCATTTTGGAGCATCCTGAAGGATTTTTGATGTTCTAGACGAAAATCAAATCACACCCAAAACCATCACCTGATCCTTCCTGAGACTTCAAAATAGATACTTGACATGTACTAGAAAAAGATACTCCTAATCAAGATCTATCATTATAGATATAGATGAGTCATTTTGGAGCATCCTGAAGGATTTTTGATGTTCTAGACGAAAATCAAATCACACCCAAAACCATCACCTGATCCTTCCCAACCCCCAAAATCGATCAAGACTTCAAAATAGATACTTGATATGTACTAGAAAAAGATACTCCTAATCAAGATCTATCATTATAGATATAGATGAGTCATTTTGGAGCATCCTGAAGGATTTTTGATATTCTAGACGAAAATCAAATCACACCCAAAACCATCACCTGATCCTTCCCAACCCCCAAAATCGATCAAGACTTCAAAATAGATACTTGACATGTACTAGAAAAAGATACTCCTAATCAAGATCTATCATTATAGATATAGATGAGTCATTTTGGAGCATCCTGAAGGATTTTTGATGTTCTAGACGAAAATCAAATCACACCCAAAACCATCACCTGATCCTTCCCAACCCCCAAAATCGATCAAGACTTCAAAATAGATACTTGACATGTACTAGAAAAAGATACTCCTAATCAAGATCTATCATTATAGATATAGATGAGTCATTTTGGAGCATCCTGAAGGATTTTTGATGTTCTAGACGAAAATCAAATCACACCCAAAACCATCACCTGATCCTTCCCAACCCCCAAAATCGATCAAGACTTCAAAATAGATACTTGACATGTACTAGAAAAAGATACTCCTAATCAAGATCTATCATTATAGATATAGATGAGTCATTTTGGAGCATCCTGAAGGATTTTTGATGTTCTAGACGAAAATCAAATCACACCCAAAACCATCACCTGATCCTTCCCAACCCCCAAAATCGATCAAGACTTCAAAATAGATACTTGACATGTACTAGAAAAAGATACCCCTAATCAAGATCTATCATTATAGATATAGATGAGTCATTTTGGAGCATCCTGAAGGATTTTTGATGTTCTAGACGAAAATCAAATCACACCCAAAACCATCACCTGATCCTTCCCAACCCCCAAAATCGATCAAGACTTCAAAATAGATACTTGACATGTACTAGAAAAAGATACTCCTAATCAAGATCTATCATTATAGATATAGATGAGTCATTTTGGAGCATCCTGAAGGATTTTTGATGTTCTAGACGAAAATCAAATCACACCCAAAACCATCACCTGATCCTTCCCAACCCCCAAAATCGATCAAGACTTCAAAATAGATACTTGACATGTACTAGAAAAAGATACTCCTAATCAAGATCTGTCATTATAGATATAGATGAGTCATTTTGGAGCATCCTGAAGGATTTTTGATGTTCTAGACGAAAATCAAATCACACCCAAAACCATCACCTGATCCTTCCCAACCCCCAAAATCGATCAAGACTTCAAAATAGATACTTGACATGTACTAGAAAAAGATACTCCTAATCAAGATCTATCATTATAGATATAGATGAGTCATTTTGGAGCATCCTGAAGGATTTTTGATGTTCTAGACGAAAATCAAATCACACCCAAAACCATCACCTGATCCTTCCCAACCCCCAAAATCGATCAAGACTTCAAAATAGATACTTGACATGTACTAGAAAAAGATACTCCTAATCAAGATCTATCATTATAGATATAGATGTGTCATTTTGGAGCATCCTGAAGGATTTTTGATGTTCTAGACGAAAATCAAATCACACCCAAAACCATCACCTGATCCTTCCCAACCCCCAAAATCGATCAAGACTTCAAAATAGATACTTGACATGTACTAGAAAAAGATACTCCTAATCAAGATCTATCATTATAGATATAGATGAGTCATTTTGGAGCATCCTGAAGGATTTTTGATGTTCTAGACGAAAATCAAATCACACCCAAAACCATCACCTGATCCTTCCTGAGACTTCAAAATAGATACTTGACATGTACTAGAAAAAGATACTTCTAATCAAGATCTATCATTATAGATATAGATGAGTCATTTTGGAGCATCCTGAAGGATTTTTGATGTTCTAGACGAAAATCAAATCACACCCAAAACCATCACCTGATCCTTCCCAACCCCCAAAATCGATCAAGACTTCAAAATAGATACTTGATATGTACTAGAAAAAGATACTCCTAATCAAGATCTATCATTATAGATATAGATGAGTCATTTTGGAGCATCCTGAAGGATTTTTGATGTTCTAGACGAAAATCAAATCACACCCAAAACCATCACCTGATCCTTCCCAACCCCCAAAATCGATCAAGACTTCAAAATAGATACTTGACATGTACTAGAAAAAGATACTCCTAATCAAGATCTATCATTATAGATATAGATGAGTCATTTTGGAGCATCCTGAAGGATTTTTGATGTTCTAGACGAAAATCAAATCACACCCAAAACCATCACCTGATCCTTCCCAACCCCCAAAATCGATCAAGACTTCAAAATAGATACTTGACATGTACTAGAAAAAGATACTCCTAATCAAGATCTATCATTATAGATATAGATGAGTCATTTTGGAGCATCCTGAAGGATTTTTGATGTTCTAGACGAAAATCAAATCACACCCAAAACCATCACCTGATCCTTCCCAACCCCCAAAATCGATCAAGACTTCAAAATAGATACTTGACATGTACTAGAAAAAGATACTCCTAATCAAGATCTATCATTATAGATATAGATGAGTCATTTTGGAGCATCCTGAAGGATTTTTGATGTTCTAGACGAAAATCAAATCACACCCAAAACCATCACCTGATCCTTCCCAACCCCCAAAATCGATCAAGACTTCAAAATAGATACTTGACATGTACTAGAAAAAGATACCCCTAATCAAGATCTATCATTATAGATATAGATGAGTCATTTTGGAGCATCCTGAAGGATTTTTGATGTTCTAGACGAAAATCAAATCACACCCAAAACCATCACCTGATCCTTCCCAACCCCCAAAATCGATCAAGACTTCAAAATAGATACTTGACATGTACTAGAAAAAGATACTCCTAATCAAGATCTATCATTATAGATATAGATGAGTCATTTTGGAGCATCCTGAAGGATTTTTGATGTTCTAGACGAAAATCAAATCACACCCAAAACCATCACCTGATCCTTCCCAACCCCCAAAATCGATCAAGACTTCAAAATAGATACTTGACATGTACTAGAAAAAGATACTCCTAATCAAGATCTATCATTATAGATATAGATGAGTCATTTTGGAGCATCCTGAAGGATTTTTGATGTTCTAGACGAAAATCAAATCACACCCAAAACCATAACCTGATCCTTCCCAACCCCCAAAATCGATCAAGACTTCAAAATAGATACTTGACATGTACTAGAAAAAGATACTCCTAATCAAGATCTATCATTATAGATATAGATGAGTCATTTTGGAGCATCCTGAAGGATTTTTGATGTTCTGGACGAAAATCAAATCACACCCAAAACCATCACCTGATCCTTCCCAACCCCAAAATCCATCAAGACTTCAAAATGGATACTTGACATGTACTAGAAAAAGATACTCCTAATCAAGATCTATCATTATACATATAGATGAGTCATTTTGGAGCATCCTGAAGGATTTTTGATGTTCTAGACGAAAATCAAATCACACCCAAAACCATCACCTGATCCTTCCCAACCCCCAAAATCGATCAAGACTTCAAAATAGATACTTGACATGTACTAGAAAAAGATACTCCTAATCAAGATCTATCATTATAGATATAGATGAGTCATTTTGGAGCATCCTGAAGGATTTTTGATGTTCTAGACGAAAATCAAATCACACCCAAAACCATCACCTGATCCTTCCCAACCCCCAAAATCGATCAAGACTTCAAAATAGATACTTGACATGTACTAGAAAAAGATACTCCTAATCAAGATCTATCATTATAGATATAGATGAGTCATTTTGGAGCATCCTGAAGGATTTTTGATGTTCTGGACGAAAATCAAATCACACCCAAAACCATCACCTGATCCTTCCCAACCCCCAAAATCGATCAAGTTTTCAAAATAGATACTTGACATGTACTAGAAAAAGATACTCCTAATCAAGATCTATCATTATAGATATAGATGAGTCATTTTGGAGCATCCTGAAGGATTTTTGATGTTCTAGACGAAAATCAAATCACACCCAAAACCATCACCTGATCCTTCCCAACCCCCAAAATCGATCAAGACTTCAAAATAGATACTTGACATGTACTAGAAAAAGATACTCCTAATCAAGATCTATCATTATAGATATAGATGAGTCATTTTGGAGCATCCTGAAGGATTTTTGATGTTCTAGACGAAAATCAAATCGCACCCAAAACCATCACCTGATCCTTCCCAACCCCCAAAATCGATCAAGACTTAATAATAGATACTTGACATGTACTAGAAAAAGATACTCCTAATCAAGATCTATCATTATAGATATAGATGAGTCATTTTGGAGCATCCTGAAGGATTTTTGATGTTCTAGACGAAAATCAAATCACACCCAAAACCATCACCTGATCCTTCCCAACCCCCAAAATCGATCAAGACTTCAAAATAGATACTTGACATGTACTAGAAAAAGATACTCCTAATCAAGATCTATCATTATAGATATAGATGAGTCATTTTGGAGCATCCTGAAGGATTTTTGATGTTCTAGACGAAAATCAAATCACACCCAAAACTATCACCTGATCCTTCCCAACCCCCAAAATCGATCAAGACTTCAAAATAGATACTTGACATGTACTAGAAAAAGATACTCCTAATCAAGATCTATCATTATAGATATAGATGAGTCATTTTGGAGCATCCTGAAGGATTTTTGATGTTCTAGACGAAAATCAAATCACACCCAAAACCATCACCTGATTCTTCCCAACCCCCAAAATCGATCAAGACTTCAAAATAGATACTTGACATGTACTAGAAAAAGATACTCCTAATCAAAATCTATCATTATAGATATAGATGAGTCATTTTGGAGCATCCTGAAGGATTTTTGATGTTCTAGACGAAAATCAAATCACACCCAAAACCATCACCTGATCCTTCCCAACCCCCAAAATCGATCAAGACTTCAAAATAGATACTTGACATGTACTAGAAAAAGATACTCCTAATCAAGATCTATCATTATAGATATAGATGAGTCATTTTGGAGCATCCTGAAGGATTTTTGATGTTCTAGACGAAAATCAAATCACACCCAAAACCATCACCTGATCCTTCCCAACCCCCAAAATCGATCAAGACTTCAAAATAGATACTTGACATGTACTAGAAAAAGATACTCCTAATCAAGATCTATCATTATAGATATAGATGAGTCATTTTGGAGCATCCTGAAGGATTTTTGATGTTCTAGACGAAAATCAAATCACACCCAAAACCATCACCTGATCCTTCCCAACCCCCAAAATCGATCAAGACTTCAAAATAGATACTTGACATGTACTAGAAAAAGATACTCCTAATCAAGATCTATCATT
The DNA here is from genome assembly GCF_945859685.1 of Eupeodes corollae. Taxonomy (NCBI): domain Eukaryota; kingdom Metazoa; phylum Arthropoda; class Insecta; order Diptera; family Syrphidae; genus Eupeodes; species Eupeodes corollae. The sequence continues at coordinate 80,257 of NW_026605611.1, read as the reverse complement.
ATAGATATAGATGAGTCATTTTGGAGCATTCTGAAGGATTTTTGATGTTCTAGACGAAAATCAAATCACACCCAAAACCATCACCTGATCCTTCCCAACCCCCAAAATCGATCAAGACTTCAAAATAGATACTTGACATGTACTAGAAAAAGATACTCCTATTCAAGATCTATCATTATAGATATAGATGAGTCATTTTGGAGCATCCTGAAGGATTTTTGATGTTCTAGACGAAAATCAAATCACACCCAAAACCATCACCTGATCCTTCCCAACCCCCAAAATCGATCAAGACTTCAAAATAGATACTTGACATGTACTAGAAAAAGATACTCCTAATCAAGATCTATCATTATAGATATAGATGAGTCATTTTGGAGCATCCTGAAGGATTTTTGATGTTCTAGACGAAAATCAAATCACACCCAAAACCATCACCTGATCCTTCCCAACCCCCAAAATCGATCATGACTTCAAAATAGATACTTGACATGTACTAGAAAAAGATACTCCTAATCAAGATCTATCATTATAGATATAGATGAGTCATTTTGGAGCATCCTGAAGGATTTTTGATGTTCTAGACGAAAATCAAATCACACCCAAAACCATCACCTGATCCTTCCCAACCCCCAAAATCGATCAAGACTTCAAAATAGATACTTGACATGTACTAGAAAAAGATACTCCTAATCAAGATCTATCATTATAGATATAGATGAGTCATTTTGGAGCATCCTGATGGATTTTTGATGTTCTAGACGAAAATCAAATCACACCCAAAACCATCACCTGATCCTTCCCAACCCCCAAAATCGATCAAGACTTCAAAATAGATACTTGACATGTACTAGAAAAAGATACTCCTAATCAAGATCTATCATTATAGATATAGATGAGTCATTTTGGAGCATCCTGAAGGATTTTTGATGTTCTAGACGAAAATCAAATCACACCCAAAACCATCACCTGATCCTTCCCAACCCCCAAAATCGATCAAGACTTCAAAATAGATACTTGACATGTACTAGAAAAAGATACTCCTAATCAAGATCTATCATTATAGATATAGATGAGTCATTTTGGAGCATCCTGAAGGATTTTTGATGTTCTAGACGAAAATCAAATCACACCCAAAACCATCACCTGATCCTTCCCAACCCCCAAAATCGATCAAGACTTCAAAATAGATACTTGACATGTACTAGAAAAAGATACTCCTAATCAAGATCTATCATTATAGATATAGATGAGTCATTTTGGAGCATCCTGAAGGATTTTTGATGTTCTAGACGAAAATCAAACCAAAACCATCACCAGATCCTTCCCAACCCCCAAAATCGATCAAGACTTCAAAATAGATACTTGACATGTACTAGAAAAAGATACTCCTAATCAAGATCTATCATTATAGATATAGATGAGTCATTTTGGAGCATCCTGAAGGATTTTTGATGTTCTAGACGAAAATCAAATCACACCCAAAACCATCACCTGATCCTTCCCAACCCCCAAAATCATTCAAGACTTCAAAATAGATACTTGACATGTACTAGAAAAAGATACTCCTAATCAAGATCTATCATTATAGATATAGATGAGTCATTTTGGAGCATCCTGAAGGATTTTTGATGTTCTAGACGAAAATCAAATCACACCCAAAACCATCACCTGATCCTTCCCAACCCCCAAAATCGATCAAGACTTCAAAATAGATACTTGACATGTACTAGAAAAAGATACTCCTAATCAAGATCTATCATTATAGATATAGATGAGTCATTTTGGAGCATCCTGAAGGATTTTTGATGTTCTAGACGAAAATCAAATCACACCCAAAACCATCACCTGATCCTTCCCAACCCCCAAAATCGATCAAGACTTCAAAATAGATACTTGACATGTACTAGAAAAAGATACTCCTAATCAAGATCTATCATTATAGATATAGATGAGTCATTTTGGAGCATCCTGAAGGATTTTTGATGTTCTAGACGAAAATCAAATCACACCCAAAACCATCACCTGATGCTTCCCAACCCCCAAAATCGATCAAGACTTCAAAATAGATACTTGACATGTATTAGAAAAAGATACTCCTAATCAAGATCTATCATGATAGATATAGATGAGTCATTTTGGAGCATCCTGAAGGATTTTTGATGTTCTAGACGAAAATCAAATCACACCCAAAACCATCACCTGATGCTTCGCAACCCCCAAAATCGATCAAGACTTCAAAATAGATACTTGACATGTACTAAAAAAAGATACTCCTAATCAAGATCTATCATTATAGATATAGATGAGTCATTTTGGAGCATCCTGAAGGATTTTTGATGTTCTAGACGAAAATCAAATCACACCCAAAACCATCACCTGATGCTTCGCAACCCCCAAAATCGATCAAGACTTCAAAATAGATACTTGACATGTACTAAAAAAAGATACTCCTAATCAAGATCTATCATTATAGATATAGATGAGTCATTTTGGAGCATCCTGAAGGATTTTTGATGTTCTAGACGAAAATCAAATCACACCCAAAACCATCACCTGATCCTTCCCAACCCCCAAAATCGATCAAGACTTCAAAATAGATACTTGACATGTACTAGAAAAAGATACTCCTAATCAAGATCTATCATTATAGATATAGATGAGTCATTTTGGAGCATCCTGAAGGATTTTTGATGTTCTAGACGAAAATCAAATCACACCCAAAACCATCACCTGATCCTTCCCAACCCCCAAAATCGATCAAGACTTCAAAATAGATACTTGACATGTACTAGAAAAAGATACTCCTAATCAAGATCTATCATTATAGATATAGATGAGTCATTTTGGAGCATCCTGAAGGATTTTTGATGTTCTAGACGAAAATCAAATCACACCCAAAACCATCACCTGATCCTTCCCAACCCCCAAAATCGATCAAGACTTCAAAATAGATACTTGACATGTACTAGAAAAAGATACTCCTAATCAAGATCTATCATTATAGATATAGATGAGTCATTTTGGAGCATCCTGAAGGATTTTTGATGTTCTAGACGAAAATCAAATCACACCCAAAACCATCACCTGATCCTTCCCAACCCCCAAAATCGATTAAGACTTCAAAATAGATACTTGACATGTACTAGAAAAAGATACTCCTAATCAAGATCTATCATTATAGATATAGATGAGTCATTTTGGAGCATCCTAAAGGATTTTTGATGTTCTAGACGAAAATCAAATCACACCCAAAATAATCACCTGATCCTTCCCAACCCCCAAAATCGATCAAGACTTCAAAATAGATACTTGACATGTACTAGAAAAAGATACTCCTAATCAAGATCTATCATTATAGATATAGATGAGTCATTTTGGAGCATCCTGAAGGATTTTTGATGTTCTAGACGAAAATCAAATCACACCCAAAACCATCACCTGATCCTTCCCAACCCCCAAAATCGATCAAGACTTCAAAATAGATACTTGACATGCACTAGAAAAAGATACTCCTAATCAAGATCTATCATTATAGATATAGATGAGTCATTTTGGAGCATCCTGAAGGATTTTTGATGTTCTAGACGAAAATCAAATCACACCCAAAACCATCACCTGATCCTTCCCAACCCCCAAAATCGATCAAGACTTCAAAATAGATACTTGACATGTACTAGAAAAAGATACTCCTAATCAAGATCTATCATTATAGATATAGATGAGTCATTTTGGAGCATCCTGAAGGATTTTTGATGTTCTAGACGAAAATCAAATCACACCCAAAACCATCACCTGATCCTTCCCAACCCCCAAAATCGATCAAGACTTCAAAATAGATACTTGACATGTACTAGAAAAAGATACTCCTAATCAAGATCTATCATTATAGATATAGATGAGTCATTTTGGAGCATCCTGAAGGATTTTTGATGTTCTAGACGAAAATCAAATCACACCCAAAACCATCACCTGATCCTTCCCAACCCCCAAAATCGATCAAGACTTCAAAATAGATACTTGACATGTACTAGAAAAAGATACTCCTAATCAAGATCTATCATTATAGATATAGATGAGTCATTTTGGAGAATCCTGAAGGATTTTTGATGTTCTAGACGAAAATCAAATCACACCCAAAACCATCACCTGATCCTTCCCAACCCCCAAAATCGATCAAGACTTCAAAATAGATACTTGACATGTATTAGAAAAAGATACTCCTAATCAAGATCTATCATTATAGATATAGATGAGTCATTTTGGAGCATCCTGAAGGATTTTTGATGTTCTAGACGAAAATCAAATCACACCCAAAACCATCACCTGATCCTTCCCAACCCCCAAAATCGATCAAGACTTCAAAATAGATACTTGACATGTACTAGAAAAAGATACTCCTAATCAAGATCTATCATTATAGATATAGATGAGTCATTTTGGAGCATCCTGAAGGATTTTTGATGTTCTAGACGAAAATCAAATCACACCCAAAACCATCACCTGATCCTTCCCGACCCCCAAAATCGATCAAGACTTCCAAATAGATACTTGACATGTACTAGAAAAAGGTACTTCTAATCAAGATCTATCATTATAGATATAGATGAGTCATTTTGGAGCATCCTGAAGGATTTTTGATGTTCTAGACGAAAATCAAATCACACCCAAAACCATCACCTGATCCTTCCCAACCCCCAAAATCGATCAAGACTTCAAAATAGATACTTGACATGTACTAGAAAAAGATACTCCTAATCAAGATCTATCATTATAGATATAGATGAGTCATTTTGGAGCATCCTGAAGGATTTTTGATGTTCTAGACGAAAATCAAATCACACCCAAAACCATCACCTGATCCTTCCCAACCCCCAAAATCGATCAAGACTTCAAAATAGATACTTGACATGTACTAGAAAAAGATACTCCTAATCAAGATCTATCATTATAGATATAGATGAGTCATTTTGGAGCATCCTGAAGGATTTTTGATGTTCTAGACGAAAATCAAATCACACCCAAAACCATCACCTGATCCTTCCCAACCCCCAAAATCGATCAAGACTTCAAAATAGATACTTGACATGTACTAGAAAAAGATACTCCTAATCAAGATCTATCATTATAGATATAGATGAGTCATTTTGGAGCATCCTGAAGGATTTTTGATGTTCTAGACGAAAATCAAATCACACCCAAAACCATCACCTGATCCTTCCCAACCCCCAAAATCGATCAAGACTTCAAAATAGATACTTGACATGTACTAGAAAAAGATACTCCTAATCAAGATATATCATTATAGATATAGATGAGTCATTTTGGAGCATCCTGAAGGATTTTTGATGTTCTAGACGAAAATCAAATCACACCCAAAACCATCACCTGATCCTTCCCAACCCCCAAAATCGATCAAGACTTCAAAATAGATACTTGACATGTACTAGAAAAAGATACTCCTAATCAAGATCTATCATTATAGATATAGGTGAGTCATTTTGGAGCATCCTGAAGGATTTTTGATGTTCTAGACGAAAATCAAATCACACCCAAAACCATCACCTGATCCTTCCCAACCCCCAAAATCAATCAAGACTTCAAAATAGATACTTGACATGTACTAGAAAAAGATACTCCTAATCAAGATCTATCATTATAGATATAGATGAGTTATTTTGGAGCATCCTGAAGGATACTAGAAAAAGATACTCCTAATCAAGATCTATCATTATAGATATAGATGAGTCATTTTGGAGCATCCTGAAGGATTTTTGATGTTCTAGACGAAAATCAAATCACACCCAAAACCATCACCTGATCCTTCCCAACCCCCAAAATCGATCAAGACTTCAAAATAGATACTTGACATGTACTAGAAAAAGATACTCCTAATCAAGATCTATCATTATAGATATAGGTGAGTCATTTTGGAGCATCCTGAAGGATTTTTGATGTTCTAGACGAAAATCAAATCACACCCAAAACCATCACCTGATCCTTCCCAACCCCCAAAATCAATCAAGACTTCAAAATAGATACTTGACATGTACTAGAAAAAGATACTCCTAATCAAGATCTATCATTATAGATATAGATGAGTCATTTTGGAGCATCCTGAAGGATTTTTGATGTTCTAGACGAAAATCAAATCACACCCAAAACCATCACCTGATCCTTCCCAACCCCCAAAATCGATCAAGACTTCAAAATAGATACTTGACATGTACTAGAAAAAGATACTCCTAATCAAGATCTATCATTATAGATATAGATGAGTCATTTTGGAGCATCCTGAAGGATTTTTGATGTTCTAGACGAAAATCAAATCACACCCAAAACCATCACCTGATCCTTCCCAACCCCCAAAATCGATCAAGACTTCAAAATAGATACTTGACATGTACTAGAAAAAGATACTCCTAATCAAGATCTATCATTATAGATATAGATGAGTCATTTTGGAGCATCCTGAAGGATTTTTGATGTTCTAGACGAAAATCAAATCACACCCAAAACCATCACCTGATCCTTCCCAACCCCCAAAATCGATCAAGACTTCAAAATAGATACTTGACATGTACTAGAAAAAGATACTCCTAATCAAGATCTATCATTATAGATATAGATGAGTCATTTTGGAGCATCCTGAAGGATTTTTGATGTTCTAGACGAAAATCAAATCACACCCAAAACCATCACCTGATCCTTCCCAACCCCCAAAATCGATCAAGACTTCAAAATAGATACTTGACATGTACTAGAAAAAGATACTCCTAATCAAGATCTATCATTATAGATATAGATGAGTCATTTTGGAGCATCCTGAAGGATTTTTGATGTTCTAGACGAAAATCAAATCACACCCAAAACCATCACCTGATCCTTCCCAACCCCCAAAATCGATCAAGACTTCAAAATAGATACTTGACATGTACTAGAAAAAGATACTCCTAATCAAGATCTATCATTATAGATATAGATGAGTCATTTTGGAGCATCCCGAAGGATTTTTGATGTTCTAGACGAAAATCAAATCACACCCAAAACCATCACCTGATCCTTCCCAACCCCCAAAATCGATCAAAACTTCAAAATAGATACTTGACATGTACTAGAAAAAGATACTCCTAATCAAGATCTATCATTATAGATATAGATGAGTCATTTTGGAGCATCCTGAAGGATTTTTGATGTTCTAGACGAAAATCAAATCACACCCAAAACCATCACCTGATCCTTCCCAACCCCCAAAATCGATCAAGACTTCAAAATAGATACTTGACATGTACTAGAAAAAGATACTCCTAATCAAGATCTATCATTATAGATATAGATGAGTCATTTTGGAGCATCCTGAAGGATTTTTGATGTTCTAGACGAAAATCAAATCACACCCAAAACCATCACCTGATCCTTCCCAACCCCCAAAATCGATCAAGACTTCAAAATAGATACTTGACATGTACTAGAAAAAGATACTCCTAATCAAGATCTATCATTATAGATATAGATGAGTCATTTTGGAGCATCCTGAAGGATTTTTGATGTTCTAGACGAAAATCAAATCACACCCAAAACCATCACCTGATCCTTCCCAACCCCCAAAATCGATCAAGACTTCAAAATAGATACTTGACATGTACAAGAAAAAGATACTCCTAATCAAGATCTATCATTATAGATATAGATGAGTCATTTTGGAGCATCCTGAAGGATTTTTGATGTTCTAGACGAAAATCAAATCACACCCAAAACCATCACCTGATCCTTCCCAACCCCCAAAATCGATCAAGACTTCAAAATAGATACTTGACATGTACTAGAAAAAGATACTCCTAATCAAGATCTATCATTATAGATATAGATGAGTCATTTTGGAGCATCCTGAAGGATTTTTGATGTTCTAGACGAAAATCAAATCACACCCAAAACCATCACCTGATCCTTCCCAACCCCCAAAATCGATCAAGACTTCAAAATAGATACTTGACATGTACTAGAAAAAGATACTCCTAATCAAGATCTATCATTATAGATATAGATGAGTCATTTTGGAGCATCCTGAAGGATTTTTGATGTTCTAGACGAAAATCAAATCACACCCAAAACCATCACCTGATCCTTCCCAACCCCCAAAATCGATCAAGACTTCAAAATAGATACTTGACATGTACTAGAAAAAGATACTCCTAATCAAGATCTATCATTATAGATATAGATGAGTCATTTTGGAGCATCCTGAAGGATTTTGGATGTTCTAGACGAAAATCAAATCACACCCAAAACCATCACCTGATCCTTCCCAACCCCCAAAATCGATCAAGACTTCAAAATAGATACTTGACATGTACTAGAAAAAGATACTCCTAATCAAGATCTATCATTATAGATATAGATGAGTCATTTTGGAGCATCCTGAAGGATTTTTGATGTTCTAGACGAAAATCAAATCACACCCAAAACCATCACCTGATCCTTCCCAACCCCCAAAATCGATCAAGACTTCAAAATAGATACTTGACATGTACTAGAAAAAGATACTCCTAATCAAGATCTATCATTATAGATATAGATGAGTCATTTTGGAGCATCCCGAAGGATTTTTGATGTTCTAGACGAAAATCAAATCACACCCAAAACCATCACCTGATCCTTCCCAACCCCCAAAATCGATCAAAACTTCAAAATAGATACTTGACATGTACTAGAAAAAGATACTCCTAATCAAGATCTATCATTATAGATATAGATGAGTCATTTTGGAGCATCCTGAAGGATTTTTGATGTTCTAGACGAAAATCAAATCACACCCAAAACCATCACCTGATCCTTCCCAACCCCCAAAATCGATCAAGACTTCAAAATAGATACTTGACATGTACTAGAAAAAGATACTCCTAATCAAGATCTATCATTATAGATATAGATGAGTCATTTTGGAGCATCCTGAAGGATTTTTGATGTTCTAGACGAAAATCAAATCACACCCAAAACCATCACCTGATCCTTCCCAACCCCCAAAATCGATCAAGACTTCAAAATAGATACTTGACATGTACTAGAAAAAGATACTCCTAATCAAGATCTATCATTATAGATATAGATGAGTCATTTTGGAGCATCCTGAAGGATTTTTGATGTTCTAGACGAAAATCAAATCACACCCAAAACCATCACCTGATCCTTCCCAACCCCCAAAATCGATCAAGACTTCAAAATAGATACTTGACATGTACTAGAAAAAGATACTCCTAATCAAGATCTATCATTATAGATATAGATATAGATGAGTCATTTTGGAGCATCCTGAAGGATTTTTGATGTTCTAGACGAAAATCAAATCACACCCAAAACCATCACCTGATCCTTCCCAACCCCCAAAATCGATCAAGACTTCAAAATAGATACTTGACATGTACTAGAAAAAGATACTCCTAATCAAGATCTATCATTATAGATATAGATGAGTCATTTTGGAGCATCCTGAAGGATTTTTGATGTTCTAGACGAAAATCAAATCACACCCAAAACCATCACCTGATCCTTCCCAACCCCCAAAATCGATCAAGACTTCAAAATAGATACTTGACATGTACTAGAAAAAGATACTCCTAATCAAGATCTATCATTATAGATATAGATGAGTCATTTTGGAGCATCCTGAAGGATTTTTGATGTTCTAGACGAAAATCAAATCACACCCAAAACCATCACCTGATCCTTCCCAACCCCCAAAATCGATCAAGACTTCAAAATAGATACTTGACATGTACTAGAAAAAGATACTCCTAATCAAGATCTATCATTATAGATATAGATGAGTCATTTTGGAGCATCCTGAAGGATTTTGGATGTTCTAGACGAAAATCAAATCACACCCAAAACCATCACCTGATCCTTCCCAACCCCCAAAATCGATCAAGACTTCAAAATAGATACTTGACATGTACTAGAAAAAGATACTCCTAATCAAGATCTATCATTATAGATATAGATGAGTCATTTTGGAGCATCCTGAAGGATTTTTGATGTTCTAGACGAAAATCAAATCACACCCAAAACCATCACCTGATCCTTCCCAACCCCCAAAATCGATCAAGACTTCAAAATAGATACTTGACATGTACTAGAAAAAGATACTCCTAATCAAGATCTATCATTATAGATATAGATGAGTCATTTTGGAGCATCCTGAAGGATTTTTGATGTTCTAGACGAAAATCAAATCACACCCAAGACCATCACCTGATCCTTCTCAACCCCCAAAATCGATCAAGACTTCAAAATAGATACTTGACATGTACTAGAAAAAGATACTCCTAATCAAGATCTATCATTATAGATATAGATGAGTCATTTTGGAGCATCCTGAAGGATTTTTGATGTTCTAGACGAAAATCAAATCACACCCAAAACCATCACCTGATCCTTCCCAACCCCCAAAATCGATCAAGACTTCAAAATAGATACTTGACATGTACTAGAAAAAGATACTCCTAATCAAGATCTATCATTATAGATATAGATGAGTCATTTTGGAGCATCCTGAAGGATTTTTGATGTTCTAGACGAAAATCAAATCACACCCAAAACCATCACCTGATCCTTCCCAACCCCCAAAATCGATCAAGACTTCAAAATAGATACTTGACATGTACTAGAAAAAGATACTCCTAATCAAGATCTATCATTAAAGATATAGATGAGTCATTTTGGAGCAACCTGAAGGATTTTTGATGTTCTAGACGAAAATCAAATCACACCCAAAACCATCACCTGATCCTTCCCAACCCCCAAAATCGATCAAGACTTCAAAATAGATACTTGACATGTACTAGAAAAAGATACTCCTAATCAAGATCTATCATTATAGATATAGATGAGTCATTTTGGAGCATCCTGAAGGATTTTTGATGTTCTAGACGAAAATCAAATCACACCCAAAACCATCACCTGATCCTTCCCAACCCCCAAAATCGATCAAGACTTCAAAATAGATACTTGACATGTACTAGAAAAAGATACTCCTATCATTATAGATATAGATGAGTAATTTTGGAGCATCCTGAAGGATTTTTGATGTTCTAGACGAAAATCAAATCACACCCAAAACCATCACCTGATCCTTCCCAACCCCCAAAATCGATCAAGACTTCAAAATAGATACTTGACATGTACTAGAAAAAGATACTCCTAATCAAGATCTATCATTATAGATATAGATGAGTCATTTTGGAGCATCCTGAAGGATTTTTGATGTTCTAGACGAAAATCAAATCACACCCAAAACCATCACCTGATCCTTCCCAACCCCCAAAATCGATCAAGACTTCAAAATAGATACTTGACATGTACTAGAAAAAGATACTCCTAATCAAGATCTATCATTATAGATATAGATGAGTCATTTTGGAGCATCCTGAAGGATTTTTGATGTTCTAGACGAAAATCAAATCACACCCAAAACCATCACCTGATCCTTCCCAACCCCCAAAATCGATCAAGACTTCAAAATAGATACTTGACATGTACTAGAAAAAGATACTCCTAATCAAGATCTATCATTATAGATATAGATGAGTCATTTTGGAGCATCCTGAAGGATTTTTGATGTTCTAGACGAAAATCAAATCACACCCAAAACCATCACCTGATCCTTCCCAACCCCCAAAATCGATCAAGACTTCAAAATAGATACTTGACATGTACTAGAAAAAGATACTCCTAATCAAGATCTATCATTATAGATATAGATGAGTCATTTTGGAGCATCCTGAAGGATTTTTGATGTTCTAGACGAAAATCAAATCACACCCAAAACCATCACCTGATCCTTCCCAACCCCCAAAATCGATCAAGACTTCAAAATAGATACTTGACATGTACTAGAAAAAGATACTCCTAATCAAGATCTATCATTATAGATATAGATGAGTCATTTTGGAGCATCCTGAAGGATTTTTGATGTTCTAGACGAAAATCAAATCACACCCAAAACCATCACCTGATCCTTCCCAACCCCCAAAATCGATCAAGACTTCAAAATAGATACTTGACATGTACTAGAAAAAGATACTCCTAATCAAGATCTATCATTATAGATATAGATGAGTCATTTTGGAGCATCCTGAAGGATTTTTGATGTTCTAGACGAAAATCAAATCAAACCCAAAACCATCACCTGATCCTTCCCAACCCCCAAAATCGATCAAGACTTCAAAATAGATACTTGACATGTACTAGAAAAAGATACTCCTAATCAAGATCTATCATTATAGATATAGATGAGTCATTTTGGAGCATCCTGAAGGATTTTTGATGTTCTAGACGAAAATCAAATCACACCCAAAACCATCACCTGATCCTTCCCAACCCCCAAAATCGATCAAGACCTCAAAATAGATACTTGACATGCACTAGAAAAAGATACTCCTAATCAAGATCTATCATTATAGATATAGATGAGTCATTTTGGAGCATCCTGAAGGATTTTTGATGTTCTAGACGAAAATCAAATCACACCCAAAACCATCACCTGATCCTTCCCAACCCCCAAAATCGATCAAGACTTCAAAATAGATACTTGACATGTACTAGAAAAAGATACTCCTAATCAAGATCTATCATTATAGATATAGATGAGTCATTTTGGAGCATCCTGAAGGATTTTTGATGTTCTAGACGAAAATCAAATCACACCCAAAACCATCACCTGATCCTTCCCAACCGCCAAAATCGATCAAGACTTCAAAAAAGATACTTGACATGTACTAGAAAAAGATACTCCTAATCAAGATCTATCATTATAGATATAGATGGGTCATTTTGGAGCATCCTAAAGGATTTTTGATGTTCTAGACGAAAATCAAATCACACCCAAAACCATCACCTGATCCTTCCCAACCCCCAAAATCGATCAAGACTTCAAAATAGATACTTGACATGAACTAGAAAAAGATACTCCTAATTAAGATCTATCATTATAGATATAGATGAGTCATTTTGGAGCATCCTGAAGGATTTTTGATGTTCTAGACGAAAATCAAATCACACCCAAAACCATCACCTGATCCTTCCCAACCCCCAAAATCGATCAAGACTTCAAAATAGATACTTGACATGTACTAGAAAAAGATACCTCTAATCAAAATCTATCATTATAGATATAGATGAGTCATTTTGGAGCATCCTGAAGGATTTTTGATGTTCTAGACGAAAATCAAATCACACCCAAAACCATCACCTGATCCTTCCCAACCCCCAAAATCGATCAAGACTTCAAAATAGATACTTGACATGTACTAGAAAAAGATACTCCTAATCAAGATCTATCATTATAGATATAGATGAGTCATTTTGGAGCATCCTGAAGGATTTTTGATGTTCTAGACGAAAATCAAATCACACCCAAAACCATCACCTGATCCTTCCCAACCCCCAAATCGATCAAGACTTCAAAATAGATACTTGACATGTACTAGAAAAAGATACTCCTAATCAAGATCTATCATTATAGATATAGATGAGTCATTTTGGAGCATCCTGAAGGATTTTTGATGTTCTAGACGAAAATCAAATCACACCCAAAACCATCACCTGATCCTTCCCAACCCCCAAAATCGATCAAGACTTCAAAATAGATACTTGACATGTACTAGAAAAAGATACTCCTAATCAAGATCTATCATTATAGATATAGATGAGTCATTTTGGAGCATCCTGAAGGATTTTTGATGTTCTACATCACCCCAAAACCATCACCTGATCCTTCCCAACCCCCAAAATCGATCAAGACTTCAAAATAGATACTTGACATGTACTAGAAAAAGATACTCCTAATCAAGATCTATCATTATAGATATAGATGAGTCATTTTGGAGCATCCTGAAGGATTTTTGATGTTCTAGACGAAAATCAAATCACACCCAAAACCATCACCTGATCCTTCCCAACCCCCAAAATCGAACAAGACTTCAAAATAGATACTTGACATGTACTAGAAAAAGATACTCCTAATCAAGATCTATCATTATAGATATAGATGAGTCATTTTGGAGCATCCTGAAGGATTTTTGATGTTCTAGACGAAAATCAAATCACACCCAAAACCATCACCTGATCCTTCCCAACCCCCAAAATCGATCAAGACTTCAAAATAGATACTTGACATGTACTAGAAAAAGATACTCCTAATCAAGATCTATCATTATAGATATAGATGAGTCATTTTGGAGCATCCTGAAGGATTTTTGATGTTCTAGACGAAAATCAAATCACACCCAAAACCATAACCTGATCCTTCCCAACCCCCAAAATCGATCAAGACTTCAAAATAGATACTTGACATGTACTAGAAAAAGATACTCCTAATCAAGATCTATCATTATAGATATAGATGAGTCATTTTGGAGCATCCTGAAGGATTTTTGATGTTCTAGACGAAAATCAAATCACACCCAAAACCATCACCTGATCCTTCCCAACCCCCAAAATCGATCAAGACTTCAAAATAGATACTTGACATGTACTAGAAAAAGATACTCCTAATCAAGATCTATCATTATAGATATAGATGAGTCATTTTGGAGCATCCTGAAGGATTTTTGATGTTCTAGACGAAAATCAAATCACACCCAAAACCATCACCTGATCCTTCCCAACCCCCAAAATCGATCAAGACTTCAAAATAGATACTTGACATGTACTAGAAAAAGATACTCCTAATCAAGATCTATCATTATAGATATAGATGAGTCATTTTGGAGCATCCTGAAGGATTTTTGATGTTCTAGACGAAAATCAAATCACACCCAAAACCATCACCTGATCCTTCCCAACCCCCAAAATCGATCAAGACTTCAAAATAGATACTTGACATGTACTAGAAAAAGATACTCCTAATCAAGATCTATCATTATAGATATAGATGAGTCATTTTGGAGCATCCTGAAGGATTTTTGATGTTCTAGACGAAAATCAAATCACACCCAAAACCATCACCTGATCCTTCCCAACCCCCAAAATCGATCAAGACTTCAAAATAGATACTTGACATGTACTAGAAAAAGATACTCCTAATCAAGATCTATCATTATAGATATAGATGAGTCATTTTGGAGCATCCTGAAGGATTTTTGATGTTCTAGACGAAAATCAAATCACACCCAAAACCATCACCTGATCCTTCCCAACCCCCAAAATCGATCAAGACTTCAAAATAGATACTTGACATGTACTAGAAAAAGATACTCCTAATCAAGATCTATCATTATAGATATAGATGAGTCATTTTGGAGCATCCTGAAGGATTTTTGATGTTCTAGACGAAAATCAAATCACACCCAAAACCATCACCTGATCCTTCCCAACCCCCAAAATCGATCAAGACTTCAAAATAGATACTTGACATGTACTAGAAAAAGATACTCCTAATCAAGATCTATCATTATAGATATAGATGAGTCATTTTGGAGCATCCTGAAGGATTTTTGATGTTCTAGACGAAAATCAAATCACACCCAAAACCATCACCTGATCCTTCCCAACCCCCAAAATCGATCAAGACTTCAAAATAGATACTTGACATGTACTAGAAAAAGATACTCCTAATCAAGATCTATCATTATAGATATAGATGAGTCATTTTGGAGCATCCTGAAGGATTTTTGATGTTCTAGACGAAAATCAAATCACACCCAAAACCATCACCTGATCCTTCCCAACCCCCAAAATCGATCAAGACTTCAAAATAGATACTTGACATGTACTAGAAAAAGATACTCCTAATCAAGATCTATCATTATAGATATAGATGAGTCATTTTGGAGCATCCTGAAGGATTTTTGATGTTCTAGACGAAAATCAAATCACACCCAAAACCATCACCTGATCCTTCCCAACCCCCAAAATCGATCAAGACTTCAAAATAGATACTTGACATGTACTAGAAAAAGATACTCCTAATCAAGATCTATCATTATAGATATAGATGAGTCATTTTGGAGCATCCTGAAGGATTTTTGATGTTCTAGACGAAAATCAAATCAAACCCAAAACCATCACCTGATCCTTCCCAACCCCCAAAATCGACCAAGACTTCAAAATAGATACTTGACATGTACTAGAAAAAGATACTCCTAATCAAGATCTATCATTATAGATATAGATGAGTCATTTTGGAGCATCCTGAAGGATTTTTGATGTTCTAGACGAAAATCAAATCACACCCAAAACCATCACCTGATCCTTCCCAACCCCCAAAATCGATCAAGACCTCAAAATAGATACTTGACATGCACTAGAAAAAGATACTCCTAATCAAGATCTATCATTATAGATATAGATGAGTCATTTTGGAGCATCCTGAAGGATTTTTGATGTTCTAGACGAAAATCAAATCACACCCAAAACCATCACCTGATCCTTCCCAACCCCCAAAATCGATCAAGACTTCAAAATAGATACTTGACATGTACTAGAAAAAGATACTCCTAATCAAGATCTATCATTATAGATATAGATGAGTCATTTTGGAGCATCCTGAAGGATTTTTGATGTTCTAGACGAAAATCAAATCACACCCAAAACCATCACCTGATCCTTCCCAACCCCCAAAATCGATCAAGACTTCAAAATAGATACTTGACATGTACTAGAAAAAGATACTCCTAATCAAGATCTATCATTATAGATATAGATGAGTCATTTTGGAGCATCCTGAAGGATTTTTGATGTTCTAGACGAAAATCAAATCACACCCAAAACCATCACCTGATCCTTCCCAACCCCCAAAATCGATCAAGACTTCAAAATAGATACTTGACATGTACTAGAAAAAGATACTCCTAATCAAGATCTATCATTATAGATATAGATGAGTCATTTTGGAGCATCCTGAAGGATTTTTGATGTTCTAGACGAAAATCAAATCACACCCAAAACCATCACCTGATCCTTCCCAACCCCCAAAATCGATCAAGACTTCAAAATAGATACTTGACATGTACTAGAAAAAGATACTCCTAATCAAGATCTATCATTATAGATATAGATGAGTCATTTTGGAGCATCCTGAAGGATTTTTGATGTTCTAGACGAAAATCAAATCACACCCAAAACCATCACCTGATCCTTCCCAACCCCCAAAATCGATCAAGACTTCAAAATAGATACTTGACATGTACTAGAAAAAGATACTCCTAATCAAGATCTATCATTATAGATATAGATGAGTCATTTTGGAGCATCCTGAAGGATTTTTGATGTTCTAGACGAAAATCAAATCACACCCAAAACCATCACCTGATCCTTCCCAACCCCCAAAATCGATCAAGACTTCAAAATAGATACTTGACATGTACTAGAAAAAGATACTCCTAATCAAGATCTATCATTATAGATATAGATGAGTCATTTTGGAGCATCCTGAAGGATTTTTGATGTTCTAGACGAAAATCAAATCAAACCCAAAACCATCACCTGATCCTTCCCAACCCCCAAAATCGACCAAGACTTCAAAATAGATACTTGACATGTACTAGAAAAAGATACTCCTAATCAAGATCTATCATTATAGATATAGATGAGTCATTTTGGAGCATCCTGAAGGATTTTTGATGTTCTAGACGAAAATCAAATCACACCCAAAACCATCACCTGATCCTTCCCAACCCCCAAAATCGATCAAGACCTCAAAATAGATACTTGACATGCACTAGAAAAAGATACTCCTAATCAAGATCTATCATTATAGATATAGATGAGTCATTTTGGAGCATCCTGAAGGATTTTTGATGTTCTAGACGAAAATCAAATCACACCCAAAACCATCACCTGATCCTTCCCAACCCCCAAAATCGATCAAGACTTCAAAATAGATACTTGACATGTACTAGAAAAAGATAGTCCTAATCAAGATCTATCATTATAGATATAGATGAGTCATTTTGGAGCATCCTGAAGGATTTTTGATGTTCTAGACGAAAATCAAATCACACCCAAAACCATCACCTGATCCTTCCCAACCCCCAAAATCGATCAAGACTTCAAAATAGATACTTGACATGTACTAGAAAAAGATACTCCTAATCAAGATCTATCATTATAGATATAGATGAGTCATTTTGGAGCATCCTGAAGGATTTTTGATGTTCTAGACGAAAATCAAATCACACCCAAAACCATCACCTGATCCTTCCCAACCCCCAAAATCGATCAAGACTTCAAAATAGATACTTGACATGTACTAGAAAAAGATACTCCTAATCAAGATCTATCATTATAGATATAGATGAGTCATTTTGGAGCATCCTGAAGGATTTTTGATGTTCTAGACGAAAATCAAATCACACCCAAAACCATCACCTGATCCTTCCCAACCCCCAAAATCGATCAAGACTTCAAAATAGATACTTGACATGTACTAGAAAAAGATACTCCTAATCAAGATCTATCATTATAGATATAGATGAGTCATTTTGGAGCATCCTGAAGGATTTTTGATGTTCTAGACGAAAATCAAATCACACCCAAAACCATCACCTGATCCTTCCCAACCCCCAAAATCGATCAAGACTTCAAAATAGATACTTGACATGTACTAGAAAAAGATACTCCTAATCAAGATCTATCATTATAGATATAGATGAGTCATTTTGGAGCATCCTGAAGGATTTTTGATGTTCTAGACGAAAATCAAATCACACCCAAAACCATCACCTGATCCTTCCCAACCCCCAAAATCGATCAAGACTTCAAAATAGATACTTGACATGTACTAGAAAAAGATACTCCTAATCAAGATCTATCATTATAGATATAGATGAGTCATTTTGGAGCATCCTGAAGGATTTTTGATGTTCTAGACGAAAATCAAATCACACCCAAAACCATCACCTGATCCTTCCCAACCCCCAAAATCGATCAAGACTTCAAAATAGATACTTGACATGTACTAGAAAAAGATACTCCTAATCAAGATCTATCATTATAGATATAGATGAGTCATTTTGGAGCATCCTGAAGGATTTTTGATGTTCTAGACGAAAATCAAATCACACCCAAAACCATCACCTGATCCTTCCCAACCCCCAAAATCGATCAAGACTTCAAAATAGATACTTGACATGTACTAGAAAAAGATAGTCCTAATCAAGATCTATCATTATAGATATAGATGAGTCATTTTGGAGCATCCTGAAGGATTTTTGATGTTCTAGACGAAAATCAAATCACACCCAAAACCATCACCTGATCCTTCCCAACCCCCAAAATCGATCAAGACTTCAAAATAGATACTTGACATGTACTAGAAAAAGATACTCCTAATCAAGATCTATCATTATAGATATAGATGAGTCATTTTGGAGCATCCTGAAGGATTTTTGATGTTCTAGACGAAAATCAAATCACACCCAAAACCATCACCTGATCCTTCCCAACCCCCAAAATCGATCAAGACTTCAAAATAGATACTTGACATGTACTAGAAAAAGATACTCCTAATCAAGATCTATCATTATAGATATAGATGAGTCATTTTGGAGCATCCTGAAGGATTTTTGATGTTCTAGACGAAAATCAAATCACACCCAAAACCATCACCTGATCCTTCCCAACCCCCAAAATCGATCAAGACTTCAAAATAGATACTTGACATGTACTAGAAAAAGATACTCCTAATCAAGATCTATCATTATAGATATAGATGAGTCATTTTGGAGCATCCTGAAGGATTTTTGATGTTCTAGACGAAAATCAAATCACACCCAAAACCATCACCTGATCCTTCCCAACCCCCAAAATCGATCAAGACTTCAAAATAGATACTTGACATGTACTAGAAAAAGATACTCCTAATCAAGATCTATCATTATAGATATAGATGAGTCATTTTGGAGCATCCTGAAGGATTTTTGATGTTCTAGACGAAAATCAAATCACACCCAAAACCATCACCTGATCCTTCCCAACCCCCAAAATCGATCAAGACTTCAAAATAGATACTTGACATGTACTAGAAAAAGATACTCCTAATCAAGATCTATCATTATAGATATAGATGAGTCATTTTGGAGCATCCTGAAGGATTTTTGATGTTCTAGACGAAAATCAAATCACACCCAAAACCATCACCTGATCCTTCCCAACCCCCAAAATCGATCAAGACTTCAAAATAGATACTTGACATGTACTAGAAAAAGATACTCCTAATCAAGATCTATCATTATAGATATAGATGAGTCATTTTGGAGCATCCTGAAGGATTTTTGATGTTCTAGACGAAAATCAAATCACACCCAAAACCATCACCTGATCCTTCCCAACCCCCAAAATCGATCAAGACTTCAAAATAGATACTTGACATGTACTAGAAAAAGATACTCCTAATCAAGATCTATCATTATAGATATAGATGAGTCATTTTGGAGCATCCTGAAGGATTTTTGATGTTCTAGACGAAAATCAAATCACACCCAAAACCATCACCTGATCCTTCCCAACCCCCAAAATCGATCAAGATTTCAAAATAGATACTTGACATGTACTAGAAAAAGATACTCCTAATCAAGATCTATCATTATAGATATAGATGAGTCATTTTGGAGCATCCTGAAGGATTTTTGATGTTCTAGACGAAAATCAAATCACATCCAAAACCATCACCTGATCCTTCCCAACCCCCAAAATCGATCAAGACTTCAAAATAGATACTTGGCATGTACTAGAAAAAGATACTCCTAATCAAGATCTATCATTATAGATATAGATGAGTCATTTTGGAGCATCCTGAAGGATTTTTGATGTTCTAGACGAAAATCAAATCACACCCAAAACCATCACCTGATCCTTCCCAACCCCTAAAATCGATCAAGACTTCAAAATAGATACTTGACATGTACTAGAAAAAGATACTCCTAATCAAGATCTATCATTATAGATATAGATGAGTCATTTTGGAGCATCCTGAAGGATTTTTGATGTTCTAGACGAAAATCAAATCACACCCAAAACCATCACCTGATCCTTCCCAACCCCCAAAATCGATCAAGACTTCAAAATAGATACTTGACATGTACTAGAAAAAGATACTCCTAATCAAGATCTATCATTATAGATATAGATGAGTCATTTTGGAGCATCCTGAAGGATTTTTGATGTTCTAGACGAAAATCAAATCACACCCAAAACCATCAACTGATCCTTCCCAACCCCCAAAATCGATCAAGACTTCAAAATAGATACTTGACATGTACTAGAAAAAGATACTCCTAATCAAGATCTATCATTATAGATATAGATGAGTCATTTTGGAGCATCCTGAAGGATTTTTGATGTTCTAGACGAAAATCAAATAACACCCAAAACCATCACCTGATCCTTCCCAACCCCCAAAATCGATCAAGACTTCAAAATAGATACTTGACATGTACTAGAAAAAGATACTCCTAATCAAGATCTATCATTATAGATATAGATGAGTCATTTTGGAGCATCCTGAAGGATTTTTGATGTTCTAGACGAAAATCAAATCACACCCAAAACCATCACCTGATCCTTCCCAACCCCCAAAATCGATCAAGACTTCAAAATAGATACTTGACATGTACTAGAAAAAGATACTCCTAATCAAGATCTATCATTATAGATATAGATGAGTCATTTTGGAGCATCCTGAAGGATTTTTGATGTTCTAGACGAAAATCAAATCACACCCAAAACCATCACCTGATCCTTCCCAACCCCCAAAATCGATCAAGACTTCAAAATAGATACTTGACATGTACTAAAAAAAGATACTCCTAATCAAGATCTATCATTATAGATATAGATGAGTCATTTTGGAGCATCCTGAAGGATTTTTGATGTTCTAGACGAAAATCAAATCACACCCAAAACCATCACCTGATCCTTCCCAACCCCCAAAATCGATCAAGACTTCAAAATAGATACTTGACATGTACTAGAAAAAGATACTCCTAATCAAGATCTATCATTATAGATATAGATGAGTCATTTTGGAGCATCCTGAAGGATTTTTGATGTTCTAGACGAAAATCAAATCACACCCAAAACCATCACCTGATCCTTCCCAACCCCCAAAATCGATCAAGACTTCAAAATAGATACTTGACATGTACTAGAAAAAGATACTCCTAATCAAGATCTATCATTATAGATATAGATGAGTCATTTTGGAGCATCCTGAAGGATTTTTGATGTTCTAGACGAAAATCAAATCACACCCAAAACCATCACCTGATCCTTCCCAACCCCCAAAATCGATCAAGACTTCAAAATAGATACTTGACATGCACTAGAAAAAGATACTCCTAATCAAGATCTATCATTATAGATATAGATGAGTCATTTTGGAGCATCCTGAAGGATTTTTGATGTTCTAGACGAAAATCAAATCACACCCAAAACCATCACCTGATCCTTCCCAACCCCCAAAATCGATCAAGACTTCAAAATAGATACTTGACATGTACTAGAAAAAGATACTCCTAATCAAGATCTATCATTATAGATATAGATGAGTCATTTTGGAGCATCCTGAAGGATTTTTGATGTTCTAGACGAAAATCAAATCACACCCAAAACCATCACCTGATCCTTCCCAACCCCCAAAATCGATCAAGACTTCAAAATAGATACTTGACATGTACTAGAAAAAGATACTCCTAATCAAGATCTATCATTATAGATATAGATGAGTCATTTTGGAGCATCCTGAAGGATTTTTGATGTTCTAGACGAAAATCAAATCACACCCAAAACCATCACCTGATCCTTCCCAACCCCCAAAATCGATCAAGATTTCAAAATAGATACTTGACATGTACTAGAAAAAGATACTCCTAATCAAGATCTATCATTATAGATATAGATGAGTCATTTTGGAGCATCCTGAAGGATTTTTGATGTTCTAGACGAAAATCAAATCACACCCAAAACCATCACATGATCTTTCCCAACCCCCAAAATCGATCAAGACTTCAAAATAGATACTTGACATGTACTAGAAAAAGATACTCCTAATCAAGATCTATCATTATAGATATGGATGAGTCATTTTGGAGCATCCTGAAGGATTTTTGATGTTCTAGACGAAAATCAAATCACACCCAAAACCATCACCTGATCCTTCCCAACCCCCAAAATCGATCAAGACTTCAAAATAGATACTTGACATGTACTAGAAAAAGATACTCCTAATCAAGATCTATCATTATAGATATAGATGAGTCATTTTGGAGCATCCTGAAGGATTTTTGATGTTCTAGACGAAAATCAAATCACACCCAAAACCATCACCTGATCCTTCCCAACCCCCAAAATCGATCAAGACTTCAAAATAGATACTTGACATGTACTAGAAAAAGATACTCCTAATCAAGATCTATCATTATAGATATAGACGAGTCATTTTGGAGCATCCTGAAGGATTTTTGATGTTCTAGACGAAAATCAAATCACACCCAAAACCATCACCTGATCCTTCCCAACCCCCAAAATCGATCAAGACTTCAAAATAGATACTTGACATGTACTAGAAAAAGATACTCCTAATCAAGATCTATCATTATAGATATAGATGAGTCATTTTGGAGCATCCTGAAGGATTTTTGATGTTCTAGACGAAAATCAAATAACACCCAAAACCATCACCTGATCCTTCCCAACCCCCAAAATCGATCAAGACTTCAAAATAGATACTTGACATGTACTAGAAAAAGATACTCCTAATCAAGATCTATCATTATAGATATAGATGAGTCATTTTGGAGCATCCTGAAGGATTTTTGATGTTCTAGACGAAAATCAAATCACACCCAAAACCATCACCTGATCCTTCCCAACCCCCAAAATCGAACAAGACTTCAAAATAGATACTTGACATGTACTAGAAAAAGATACTCCTAATCAAGATCTATCATTATAGATATAGATGAGTCATTTTGGAGCATCCTGAAGGATTTTTGATGTTCTAGACGAAAATCAAATCACACCCAAAACCATCACCTGATCCTTCCCAACCCCCAAAATCGATCAAGACTTCAAAATAGATACTTGACATGTACTAAAAAAAGATACTCCTAATCAAGATCTATCATTATAGATATAGATGAGTCATTTTGGAGCATCCTGAAGGATTTTTGATGTTCTAGACGAAAATCAAATCACACCCAAAACCATCACCTGATCCTTCCCAACCCCCAAAATCGATCAAGACTTCAAAATAGATACTTGACATGTACTAGAAAAAGATACTCCTAATCAAGATCTATCATTATAGATATAGATGAGTCATTTTGGAGCATCCTGAAGGATTTTTGATGTTCTAGACGAAAATCAAATCACACCCAAAACCATCACCTGATCCTTCCCAACCCCCAAAATCGATCAAGACTTCAAAATAGATACTTGACATGTACTAGAAAAAGATACTCCTAATCAAGATCTATCATTATAGATATAGATGAGTCATTTTGGAGCATCCTGAAGGATTTTTGATGTTTTAGACGAAAATCAAATCACACCCAAAACCATCACCTGATCCTTCCCAACCCCCAAAATCGATCAAGACTTCAAAATAGATACTTGACATGTACTAGAAAAAGATACTCCTAATCAAGATCTATCATTATAGATATAGATGAGTCATTTTGGAGCATCCTGAAGGATTTTTGATGTTCTAGACGAAAATCAAATCACACCCAAAACCATCACCTGATCCTTCCCAACCCCCAAAATCGATCAAGACTTCAAAATAGATACTTGACATGTACTAGAAAAAGATACTCCTAATCAAGATCTATCATTATAGATATAGATGAGTCATTTTGGAGCATCCTGAAGGATTTTTGATGTTCTAGACGAAAATCAAATCACACCCAAAACCATCACCTGATCCTTCCCAACCCCCAAAATCGATCAAGACTTCAAAATAGATACTTGACATGTACTAGAAAAAGATACTCCTAATCAAGATCTATCATTATAGATATAGATGAGTCATTTTGGAGCATCCTGAAGGATTTTTGATGTTCTAGACGAAAATCAAATCACACCCAAAACCATCACCTGATCCTTCCCAACCCCCAAAATCGATCAAGACTTCAAAATAGATACTTGACATGTACTAGAAAAAGATACTCCTAATCAAGATCTATCATTATAGATATAGATGAGTCATTTTGGAGCATCCTGAAGGATTTTTGATGTTCTAGACGAAAATCAAATCACACCCAAAACCATCACCTGATCCTTCCCAACCCCCAAAATCGATCAAGACTTCAAAATAGATACTTGACATGTACTAGAAAAAGATACTCCTAATCAAGATCTATCATTATAGATATAGATGAGTCATTTTGGAGCATCCTGAAGGATTTTTGATGTTCTAGACGAAAATCAAATCACACCCAAAACCATCACCTGATCCTTCCCAACCCCCAAAATCGATCAAGATTTCAAAATAGATACTTGACATGTACTAGAAAAAGATACTCCTAATCAAGATCTATCATTATAGATATAGATGAGTCATTTTGGAGCATCCTGAAGGATTTTTGATGTTCTAGACGAAAATCAAATCACATCCAAAACCATCACCTGATCCTTCCCAACCCCCAAAATCGATCAAGACTTCAAAATAGATACTTGGCATGTACTAGAAAAAGATACTCCTAATCAAGATCTATCATTATAGATATAGATGAGTCATTTTGGAGCATCCTGAAGGATTTTTGATGTTCTAGACGAAAATCAAATCACACCCAAAACCATCACCTGATCCTTCCCAACCCCCAAAATCGATCAAGACTTCAAAATAGATACTTGACATGTACTAGAAAAAGATACTCCTAATCAAGATCTATCATTATAGATATAGATGAGTCATTTTGGAGCATCCTGAAGGATTTTTGATGTTCTAGACGAAAATCAAATCACACCCAAAACCATCACCTGATCCTTCCCAACCCCCAAAATCGATCAAGACTTCAAAATAGATACTTGACATGTACTAGAAAAAGATACTCCTAATCAAGATCTATCATTATAGATATAGATGAGTCATTTTGGAGCATCCTGAAGGATTTTTGATGTTCTAGACGAAAATCAAATCACACCCAAAACCATCAACTGATCCTTCCCAACCCCCAAAATCGATCAAGACTTCAAAATAGATACTTGACATGTACTAGAAAAAGATACTCCTAATCAAGATCTATCATTATAGATATAGATGAGTCATTTTGGAGCATCCTGAAGGATTTTTGATGTTCTAGACGAAAATCAAATCACACCCAAAACCATCAACTGATCCTTCCCAACCCCCAAAATCGATCAAGACTTCAAAATAGATACTTGACATGTACTAGAAAAAGATACTCCTAATCAAGATCTATCATTATAGATATAGATGAGTCATTTTGGAGCATCCTGAAGGATTTTTGATGTTCTAGACGAAAATCAAATAACACCCAAAACCATCACCTGATCCTTCCCAACCCCCAAAATCGATCAAGACTTCAAAATAGATACTTGACATGTACTAGAAAAAGATACTCCTAATCAAGATCTATCATTATAGATATAGATGAGTCATTTTGGAGCATCCTGAAGGATTTTTGATGTTCTAGACGAAAATCAAATCACACCCAAAACCATCACCTGATCCTTCCCAACCCCCAAAATCGATCAAGACTTCAAAATAGATACTTGACATGTACTAGAAAAAGATACTCCTAATCAAGATCTATCATTATAGATATAGATGAGTCATTTTGGAGCATCCTGAAGGATTTTTGATGTTCTAGACGAAAATCAAATCACACCCAAAACCATCACCTGATCCTTCCCAACCCCCAAAATCGATCAAGACTTCAAAATAGATACTTGACATGTACTAGAAAAAGATACTCCTAATCAAGATCTATCATTATAGATATAGATGAGTCATTTTGGAGCATCCTGAAGGATTTTTGATGTTCTAGACGAAAATCAAATCACACCCAAAACCATCACCTGATCCTTCCCAACCCCCAAAATCGATCAAGACTTCAAAATAGATACTTGACATGTACTAGAAAAAGATACTCCTAATCAAGATCTATCATTATAGATATATATGAGTCATTTTGGAGCATCCTGAAGGATTTTTGATGTTCTAGACGAAAATCAAATCACACCCAAAACCATCACCTGATCCTTCCCAACCCCCAAAATCGATCAAGACTTCAAAATAGATACTTGACATGTACTAGAAAAAGATACTCCTAATCAAGATCTATCATTATAGATATAGATGAGTCATTTTGGAGCATCCTGAAGGATTTTTGATGTTCTAGACGAAAATCAAATCACACCCAAAACCATCACCTGATCCTTCCCAACCCCCAAAATCGATCAAGACTTCAAAATAGATACTTGACATGTACTAGAAAAAGATACTCCTAATCAAGATCTATCATTATAGATATAGATGAGTCATTTTGGAGCATCCTGAAGGATTTTTGATGTTCTAGACGAAAATCAAATCACACCCAAAACCATCACCTGATCCTTCCCAACCCCCAAAATCGATCAAGACTTCAAAATAGATACTTGACATGTACTAGAAAAAGATACTCCTAATCAAGATCTATCATTATAGATATAGATGAGTCATTTTGGAGCATCCTGAAGGATTTTTGATGTTCTAGACGAAAATCAAATCACACCCAAAACCATCACCTGATCCTTCCCAACCCCCAAAATCGATCAAGACTTCAAAATAGATACTTGACATGTACTAGAAAAAGATACTCCTAATCAAGATCTATCATTATAGATATAGATGAGTCATTTTGGAGCATCCTGAAGGATTTTTGATGTTCTAGACGAAAATCAAATCACACCCAAAACCATCACCTGATCCTTCCCAACCCCCAAAATCGATCAAGACTTCAAAATAGATACTTGACATGTACTAGAAAAAGATACTCCTAATCAAGATCTATCATTATAGATATAGATGAGTCATTTTGGAGCATCCTGAAGGATTTTTGATGTTCTAGACGAAAATCAAATCACACCCAAAACCATCACCTGATCCTTCCCAACCCCCAAAATCGATCAAGATTTCAAAATAGATACTTGACATGTACTAGAAAAAGATACTCCTAATCAAGATCTATCATTATAGATATAGATGAGTCATTTTGGAGCATTCTGAAGGATTTTTGATGTTCTAGACGAAAATCAAATCACACCCAAAACCATCACATGATCTTTCCCAACCCCCAAAATCGATCAAGACTTCAAAATAGATACTTGACATGTACTAGAAAAAGATACTCCTAATCAAGATCTATCATTATAGATATGGATGAGTCATTTTGGAGCATCCTGAAGGATTTTTGATGTTCTAGACGAAAATCAAATCACACCCAAAACCATCACCTGATCCTTCCCAACCCCCAAAATCGATCAAGACTTCAAAATAGATACTTGACATGTACTAGAAAAAGATACTCCTAATCAAGATCTATCATTATAGATATAGATGAGTCATTTTGGAGCATCCTGAAGGATTTTTGATGTTCTAGACGAAAATCAAATCACACCCAAAACCATCACCTGATCCTTCCCAACCCCCAAAATCGATCAAGACTTCAAAATAGATACTTGACATGTACTAGAAAAAGATACTCCTAATCAAGATCTATCATTATAGATATAGACGAGTCATTTTGGAGCATCCTGAAGGATTTTTGATGTTCTAGACGAAAATCAAATCACACCCAAAACCATCACCTGATCCTTCCCAACCCCCAAAATCGATCAAGACTTCAAAATAGATACTTGACATGTACTAGAAAAAGATACTCCTAATCAAGATCTATCATTATAGATATAGATGAGTCATTTTGGAGCATCCTGAAGGATTTTTGATGTTCTAGACGAAAATCAAATAACACCCAAAACCATCACCTGATCCTTCCCAACCCCCAAAATCGATCAAGACTTCAAAATAGATACTTGACATGTACTAGAAAAAGATACTCCTAATCAAGATCTATCATTATAGATATAGATGAGTCATTTTGGAGCATCCTGAAGGATTTTTGATGTTCTAGACGAAAATCAAATCACACCCAAAACCATCACCTGATCCTTCCCAACCCCCAAAATCGAACAAGACTTCAAAATAGATACTTGACATGTACTAGAAAAAGATACTCCTAATCAAGATCTATCATTATAGATATAGATGAGTCATTTTGGAGCATCCTGAAGGATTTTTGATGTTCTAGACGAAAATCAAATCACACCCAAAACCATCACCTGATCCTTCCCAACCCCCAAAATCGATCAAGACTTCAAAATAGATACTTGACATGTACTAAAAAAAGATACTCCTAATCAAGATCTATCATTATAGATATAGATGAGTCATTTTGGAGCATCCTGAAGGATTTTTGATGTTCTAGACGAAAATCAAATCACACCCAAAACCATCACCTGATCCTTCCCAACCCCCAAAATCGATCAAGACTTCAAAATAGATACTTGACATGTACTAGAAAAAGATACTCCTAATCAAGATCTATCATTATAGATATAGATGAGTCATTTTGGAGCATCCTGAAGGATTTTTGATGTTCTAGACGAAAATCAAATCACACCCAAAACCATCACCTGATCCTTCCCAACCCCCAAAATCGATCAAGACTTCAAAAAAGATACTTGACATGTACTAGAAAAAGATACTCCTAATCAAGATCTATCATTATAGATATAGATGAGTCATTTTGGAGCATCCTGAAGGATTTTTGATGTTCTAGACGAAAATCAAATCACACCCAAAACCATCACCTGATCCTTCCCAACCCCCAAAATCGATCAAGACTTCAAAATAGATACTTGACATGTACTAGAAAAAGATACTCCTAATCAAGATCTATCATTATAGATATAGATGAGTCATTTTGGAGCATCCTGAAGGATTTTTGATGTTCTAGACGAAAATCAAATCACACCCAAAACCATCACCTGATCCTTCCCAACCCCCAAAATCGATCAAGACTTCAAAATAGATACTTGACATGTACTAGAAAAAGATACTCCTAATCAAGATCTATCATTATAGATATAGATGAGTCATTTTGGAGCATCCTGAAGGATTTTTGATGTTCTAGACGAAAATCAAATCACACCCAAAACCATCACCTGATCCTTCCCAACCCCCAAAATCGATCAAGACTTCAAAATAGATACTTGACATGTACTAGAAAAAGATACTCCTAATCAAGATCTATCATTATAGATATAGATGAGTCATTTTGGAGCATCCTGAAGGATTTTTGATGTTCTAGACGAAAATCAAATCACACCCAAAACCATCACCTGATCCTTCCCAACCCCCAAAATCGATCAAGACTTCAAAATAGATACTTGACATGTACTAGAAAAAGATACTCCTAATCAAGATCTATCATTATAGATATAGATGAGTCATTTTGGAGCATCCTGAAGGATTTTTGATGTTCTAGACGAAAATCAAATCACACCCAAAACCATCACCTCATCCTTCCCAACCCCCAAAATCGATCAAGACTTCAAAACAGATACTTGACATGTACTAGAAAAAGATACTCCTAATCAAGATCTATCATTATAGATATAGATGAGTCATTTTGGAGCATCCTGAAGGATTTTTGATGTTCTAGACGAAAATCAAATCACACCCAAAACCATCACCTGATCCTTCCCAACCCCCAAAATCGATCAAGACTTCAAAATAGATACTTGACATGTACTAGAAAAAGATACTCCTAATCAAGATCTATCATTATAGATATAGATGAGTCATTTTGGAGCATCCTGAAGGATTTTTGATGTTCTAGACGAAAATCAAATCACACCCAAAACCATCACCTGATCCTTCCCAACCCCCAAAATCGATCAAGACTTCAAAAAAGATACTTGACATGTACTAGAAAAAGATACTCCTAATCAAGATCTATCATTATAGATATAGATGAGTCATTTTGGAGCATCCTGAAGGATTTTTGATGTTCTAGACGAAAATCAAATCACACCCAAAACCATCACCTGATCCTTCCCAACCCCCAAAATCGATCAAGACTTCAAAATAGATACTTGACATGTACTAGAAAAAGATACTCCTAATCAAGATCTATCATTATAGATATAGATGAGTCATTTTGGAGCATCCTGAAGGATTTTTGATGTTCTAGACGAAAATCAAATCACACCCAAAACCATCACCTGATCCTTCCCAACCCCCAAAATCGATCAAGACTTCAAAATAGATACTTGACATGTACTAGAAAAAGATACTCCTAATCAAGATCTATCATTATAGATATAGATGAGTCATTTTGGAGCATCCTGAAGGATTTTTGATGTTCTAGACGAAAATCAAATCACACCCAAAACCATCACCTGATCCTTCCCAACCCCCAAAATCGATCAAGACTTCAAAATAGATACTTGACATGTACTAGAAAAAGATACTCCTAATCAAGATCTATCATTATAGATATAGATGAGTCATTTTGGAGCATCCTGAAGGATTTTTGATGTTCTAGACGAAAATCAAATCACACCCAAAACCATCACCTGATCCTTCCCAACCCCCAAAATCGATCAAGACTTCAAAATAGATACTTGACATGTACTAGAAAAAGATACTCCTAATCAAGATCTATCATTATAGATATAGATGAGTCATTTTGGAGCATCCTGAAGGATTTTTGATGTTCTAGACGAAAATCAAATCACACCCAAAACCATCACCTCATCCTTCCCAACCCCCAAAATCGATCAAGACTTCAAAATAGATACTTGACATGTACTAGAAAAAGATACTCCTAAACAAGATCTATCATTATAGATATAGATGAGTCATTTTGGAGCATCCTGAAGGATTTTTGATGTTCTAGACGAAAATCAAATCACACCCAAAACCATCACCTGATCCTTCCCAACCCCCAAAATCGATCAAGACTTCAAAATAGATACTTGACATGTACTAGAAAAAGATACTCCTAATCAAGATCTATCATTATAGATATAGATGAGTCATTTTGGAGCATCCTGAAGGATTTTTGATGTTCTAGACGAAAATCAAATCACACCCAAAACCATCACCTGATCCTTCCCAACCCCCAAAATCGATCAAGACTTCAAAATAGATACTTGACATGTACTAGAAAAAGATACTCCTAATCAAGATCTATCATTATAGATATAGATGAGTCATTTTGGAGCATCCTGAAGGATTTTTGATGTTCTAGACGAAAATCAAATCAAACCCAAAACCATCACCTGATCCTTCCCAACCCCCAAAATCGATCAAGACTTCAAAATAGATACTTGACATGTACTAGAAAAAGATACTCCTAATCAAGATCTATCATTATAGATATAGATGAGTCATTTTGGAGCATCCTGAAGGATTTTTGATGTTCTAGACGAAAATCAAATCACACCCAAAACCATCACCTGATCCTTCCCAACCCCCAAAATCGATCAAGACTTCAAAATAGATACTTGACATGTACTAGAAAAAGATACTCCTAATCAAGATCTATCATTATAGATATAGATGAGTCATTTTGGAGCATCCTGAAGGATTTTTGATGTTCTAGACGAAAATCAAATCACACCCAAAACCATCACCTGATCCTTCCCAACCCCCAAAATCGATCAAGACTTCAAAATAGATACTTGACATGTACTAGAAAAAGATACTCCTAATCAAGATCTATCATTATAGATAAAGATGAGTCATTTTGGAGCATCCTGAAGGATTTTTGATGTTCTAGACGAAAATCAAATCACACCCAAAACCATCACCTGATCCTTCCCAACCCCCAAAATCGATCAAGACTTCAAAATAGATACTTGACATGTACTAGAAAAAGATACTCCTAATCAAGATCTATCATTATAGATATAGATGAGTCATTTTGGAGCATCCTGAAGGATTTTTGATGTTCTAGACGAAAATCAAATCACACCCAAAACCATCACCTGATCCTTCCCAACCCCCAAAATCGATCAAGACTTCAAAATAGATACTTGACATGTACTAGAAAAAGATACTCCTAATCAAGATCTATCATTATAGATATAGATGAGTCATTTTGGAGCATCCTGAAGGATTTTTGATGTTCTAGACGAAAATCAAATTACACCCAAAACCATCACCTGATCCTTCCCAACCCCCAAAATCGATCAAGACTTCAAAATAGATACTTGACATGTACTAGAAAAATATACTCCTAATCAAGATTTATCATTATCGATATAGATGAGTCATTTTGGAGCATCCTGAAGGATTTTTGATGTTCTAGACGAAAATCAAATCACACCCAAAACCATCACCTGATCCTTCCCAACCCCCAAAATCGATCAAGACTTCAAAATAGATACTTGACATGTACTAGAAAAAGATACTCCTAATCAAGATCTATCATTATAGATATAGATGAGTCATTTTGGAGCATCCTGAAGGATTTTTGATGTTCTAGACGAAAATCAAATCACACCCAAAACCATCACCTGATCCTTCCCAACCCCCAAAATCGATCAAGACTTCAAAATAGATACTTGACATGTACTAGAAAAAGATACTCCTAATCAAGATCTATCATTATAGATATAGATGAGTCATTTTGGAGCATCCTGAAGGATTTTTGATGTTCTAGACGAAAATCAAATCACACCCAAAACCATCACCTGATCATTCCCAACCCCCAAAATCGATCAAGACTTCAAAATAGATACTTGACATGTACTAGAAAAAGATACTCCTAATCAAGATCTATCATTATAGATATAGATGAGTCATTTTGGAGCATCCTGAAGGATTTTTGATGTTCTAGACGAAAATCAAATCACACCCAAAACCATCACCTGATCCTTCCCAACCCCCAAAATCGATCAAGACTTCAAAATAGATACTTGACATGTACTAGAAAAAGATACTCCTAATCAAGATCTATCATTATAGATATAGATGAGTCATTTTGGAGCATCCTGAAGGATTTTTGATGTTCTAGACGAAAATCAAATCACACCCAAAACCATCACCTGATCCTTCCCAACCCCCAAAATCGATCAAGACATCAAAATAGATACTTGACATGTACTAGAAAAAGATACTCCTAATCAAGATCTATCATTATAGATATAGATGAGTCATTTTGGAGCATCCTGAAGGATTTTTGATGTTCTAGACGAAAATCAAATCACACCCAAAACCATCACCTGATCCTTCCCAACCCCCAAAATCGATCAAGACTTCAAAATAGATACTTGACATGTACTAGAAAAAGATACTCCTAATCAAGATCTATCATTATAGATAAAGATGAGTCATTTTGGAGCATCCTGAAGGATTTTTGATGTTCTAGACGAAAATCAAATCACACCCAAAACCATCACCTGATCCTTCCCAACCCCCAAAATCGATCAAGACTTCAAAATAGATACTTGACATGTACTAGAAAAAGATACTCCTAATCAAGATCTATCATTATAGATATAGATGAGACATTTTGGAGCATCCTTAAGGATTTTTGATGTTCTAGACGAAAATCAAATCACACCCAAAACCATCACCTGATCCTTCCCAACCCCCAAAATCGATCAAGACTTCAAAATAGATACTTGACATGTACTAGAAAAAGATACTCCTAATCAAGATCTATCATTATAGATATAGATGAGTCATTTTGGAGCATCCTGAAGGATTTTTGATGTTCTAGACGAAAATCAAATTACACCCAAAACCATCACCTGATCCTTCCCAACCCCCAAAATCGATCAAGACTTCAAAATAGATACTTGACATGTACTAGAAAAATATACTCCTAATCAAGATTTATCATTATGGATATAGATGAGTCATTTTGGAGCATCCTGAAGGATTTTTGATGTTCTAGACGAAAATCAAATCACACCCAAAACCATCACCTGATCCTTCCCAACCCCCAAAATCGATCAAGACTTCAAAATAGATACTTGACATGTACTAGAAAAAGATACTCCTAATCAAGATCTATCATTATAGATATAGATGAGTCATTTTGGAGCATCCTGAAGGATTTTTGATGTTCTAGACGAAAATCAAATCACACCCAAAACCATCACCTGATCCTTCCCAACCCCCAAAATCGATCAAGACTTCAAAATAGATACTTGACATGTACTAGAAAAAGATACTCCTAATCAAGATCTATCATTATAGATATAGATGAGTCATTTTGGAGCATCCTGAAGGATTTTTGATGTTCTAGACGAAAATCAAATCACACCCAAAACCATCACCTGATCCTTCCCAACCCCCAAAATCGATCAAGACATCAAAATAGATACTTGACATGTACTAGAAAAAGATACTCCTAATCAAGATCTATCATTATAGATATAGATGAGTCATTTTGGAGCATCCTGAAGGATTTTTGATGTTCTAGACGAAAATCAAATCACACCCAAAACCATCACCTGATCCTTCCCAACCCCCAAAATGGATCAAGACTTCAAAATAGATACTTGACATGTACTAGAAAAAGATACTCCTAATCAAGATCTATCATTATAGATATAGATGAGTCATTTTGGAGCATCCTGAAGGATTTTTGATGTTCTAGACGAAAATCAAATCACACCCAAAACCATCACCTGATCCTTCCCAACCCCCAAAATCGATCAAGACTTCAAAATAGATACTTGACATGTACTAGAAAAAGATACTCCTAATCAAGATCTATCATTATAGATATAGATGAGTTATTTTGGAGCATCCTGAAGGATTTTTGATGTTCTAGACGAAAATCAAATCACACCCAAAACCATCACCTGATCCTTCCCAACCCCCAAAATCGATCAAGACTTCAAAATAGATACTTGACATGTACTAGAAAAAGATACTCCTAATCAAGATCTATCATTATAGATATAGATGAGTCATTTTGGAGCATCCTGAAGGATTTTTGATGTTCTAGACGAAAATCAAATCACACCCAAAACCATCACCTGATCCTTCCCAACCCCCAAAATCGATCAAGACTTCAAAATAGATACTTGACATGTACTAGAAAAAGATACTCCTAATCAAGATCTATCATTATAGATATAGATGAGTCATTTTGGAGCATCCTGAAGGATTTTTGATGTTCTAGACGAAAATCAAATCACACCCAAAACCATCACCTGATCCTTCCCAACAACCAAAATCGATCAAGACTTCAAAATAGATACTTGACATGTACTAGAAAAAGATACTCCTAATCAAGATCTATCATTATAGATATAGATGAGTCATTTTGGAGCATCATGAAGGATTTTTGATGTTCTAGACGAAAATCAAATCACACCCAAAACCATCACCTGATCCTTCCCAACCCCCAAAATCGATCAAGACTTCAAAATAGATACTTGACATGTACTAGAAAAAGATACTCCTAATCAAGATCTATCATTAAAGATATAGATGAGTCATTTTGGAGCATCCTGAAGGATTTTTGATGTTCTAGACGAAAATCAAATCACACCCAAAACCATCACCTGATCCTTCCCAACCCCCAAAATCGATCAAGACTTCAAAATAGATACTTGACATGTACTAGAAAAAGATACTCCTAATCAAGATCTATCATTATAGATATAGATGAGTCATTTTGGAGCATCCTGAAGGATTTTTGATGTTCTAGACGAAAATCAAATCACACCCAAAACCATCACCTGATCCTTCCCAACCCCCAAAATCGATCAAGACTTCAAAATAGATACTTGACATGTACTAGAAAAAGATACTCCTAATCAAGATCTATCATTATAGATATAGATGAGTCATTTTGGAGCATCCTGAAGGATTTTTGATGTTCTAGACGAAAATCAAATCACACCCAAAACCATCACCTGATCCTTCCCAACCCCCAAAATTTATCAAGACTTCAAAATAGATACTTGACATGTACTAGAAAAAGATACTCCTAATCAAGATCTATCATTATAGATATAGATGAGTCATTTTGGAGCATCCTGAAGGATTTTTGATGTTCTAGACGAAAATCAAATCACACCCAAAACCATCACCTGATCCTTCCCAACCCCCAAAATCGATCAAGACTTCAAAATAGATACTTGACATGTACTAGAAAAAGATACTCCTAATCAAGATGTATCATTATAGATATAGATGAGTCATTTTGGAGCATCCTGAAGGATTTTTGATGTTCTAGACGAAAATCAAATCACACCCAAAACCATCACCTGATCCTTCCCAACCCCCAAAATCGATCAAGACTTCAAAATAGATACTTGACATGTACTAGAAAAAGATACTCCTAATCAAGATCTATCATTATAGATATAGATGAGTCATTTTGGAGCATCCTGAAGGATTTTTGATGTTCTAGACGAAAATCAAATCACACCCAAAACCATCACCTGATCCTTCCCAACCCCCAAAATCGATCAAGACTTCAAAATAGATACTTGACATGTACTAGAAAAAGATACTCCTAATCAAGATCTATCATTATAGATATAGATGAGTCATTTTGGAGCATCCTGAAGGATTTTTGATGTTCTAGACGAAAATCAAATCACACCCAAAACCATCACCTGATCCTTCCCAACCCCCAAAATCGATCAAGACTTCAAAATAGATACTTGACATGTACTAGAAAAAGATACACCTAATCAAGATCTATCATTATAGATATAGATGAGTCATTTTGGAGCATCCTGAAGGATTTTTGATGTTCTAGACGAAAATCAAATCACACCCAAAACCATCACCTGATCCTTCCCAACCCCCAAAATCGATCAAGACTTCAAAATAGATACTTGACATGTACTAGAAAAAGATACTCCTAATCAAGATCTATCATTATAGATATAGATGAGTCATTTTGGAGCATCCTGAAGGATTTTTGATGTTCTAGACGAAAATCAAATCACACCCAAAACCATCACCTGATCCTTCCCAACCCCCAAAATCGATCAAGACTTCAAAATAGATACTTGACATGTACTAGAAAAAGATACTCCTAATCAAGATCTATCATTATAGATATAGATGAGTCATTTTGGAGCATCCTGAAGGATTTTTGATGTTCTAGACGAAAATCAAATCACACCCAAAACCATCACCTGATCCTTCCCAACCCCCAAAATCGTTCAAGACTTCAAAATAGATACTTGACATGTACTAGAAAAAGATACTCCTAATCAAGATCTATCATTATAGATATAGATGAGTCATTTTGGAGCATCCTGAAGGATTTTTGATGTTCTAGACGAAAATCAAATCACACCCAAAACCATCACCTGATCCTTCCCAACCCCCAAAATCGATCAAGACTTCAAAATAGATACTTGACATGTACTAGAAAAAGATACTCCTAATCAAGATCTATCATTATAGATATAGATGAGTCATTTTGGAGCATCCTGAAGGATTTTTGATGTTCTAGACGAAAATCAAATCACACCCAAAACCATCACCTGATCCTTCCCAACCCCCAAAATCGATCAAGACTTCAAAATAGATACTTGACATGTACTAGAAAAAGATACTCCTAATCAAGATCTATCATTATAGATATAGATGAGTCATTTTGGAGCATCCTGAAGGATTTTTGATGTTCTAGACGAAAATCGAATCACACCCAAAACCATCACCTGATCCTTCCCAACCCCCAAAATCGATCAAGACTTCAAAATAGATACTTGACATGTACTAGAAAAAGATACACCTAATCAAGATCTATCATTATAGATATAGATGAGTCATTTTGGAGCATCCTGAAGGATTTTTGATGTTCTAGACGAAAATCAAATCACACCCAAAACCATCACCTGATCCTTCCCAACCCCCAAAATCGATCAAGACTTCAAAATAGATACTTGACATGTACTAGAAAAAGATACTCCTAATCAAGATCTATCATTATAGATATAGATGAGTCATTTTGGAGCATCCTGAAGGATTTTTGATGTTCTAGACGAAAATCAAATCACACCCAAAACCATCACCTGATCCTTCCCAACCCCCAAAATCGATCAAGACTTCAAAAAAGATACTTGACATGTACTAGAAAAAGATACACCTAATCAAGATCTATCATTATAGATATAGATGAGTCATTTTGGAGCATCCTGAAGGATTTTTGATGTTCTAGACAAAAATCAAATCACACCCAAAACCATCACCTGATCCTTCCCAACCCCCAAAATCGATCAAGACTTCAAAATAGATACTTGACATGTACTAGAAAAAGATACTCCTAATCAAGATCTATCATTATAGATATAGATGAGTCATTTTGGAGCATCCTGAAGGATTTTTGATGTTCTAGACGAAAATCAAATCACACCCAAAACCATCACCTGATCCTTCCCAACCCCCAAAATCGATCAAGACTTCAAAATAGATACTTGACATGTACTAGAAAAAGATACTCCTAATCAAGATCTATCATTATAGATATAGATGAGTCATTTTGGAGCATCCTGAAGGATTTTTGATGTTCTAGACGAAAATCAAATCACACCCAAAACCATCACCTGATCCTTCCCAACCCCCAAAATCGTTCAAGACTTCAAAATAGATACTTGACATGTACTAGAAAAAGATACTCCTAATCAAGATCTATCATTATAGATATAGATGAGTCATTTTGGAGCATCCTGAAGGATTTTTGATGTTCTAGACGAAAATCAAATCACACCCAAAACCATCACCTGATCCTTCCCAACCCCCAAAATCGATCAAGACTTCAAAATAGATACTTGACATGTACTAGAAAAAGATACTCCTAATCAAGATCTATCATTATAGATATAGATGAGTCATTTTGGAGCATCCTGAAGGATTTTTGATGTTCTAGACGAAAATCAAATCACACCCAAAACCATCACCTGATCCTTCCCAACCCCCAAAATCGATCAAGACTTCAAAATAGATACTTGACATGTACTAGAAAAAGATACTCCTAATCAAGATCTATCATTATAGATATAGATGAGTCATTTTGGAGCATCCTGAAGGATTTTTGATGTTCTAGACGAAAATCAAATCACACCCAAAACCATCACCTTATCCTTCCCAACCCCCAAAATCGATCAAGACTTCAAAATAGATACTTGACATGTACTAGAAAAAGATACACCTAATCAAGATCTATCATTATAGATATAGATGAGTCATTTTGGAGCATCCTGAAGGATTTTTGATGTTCTAGACGAAAATCAAATCACACCCAAAACCATCACCTGATCCTTCCCAACCCCCAAAATCGATCAAGACTTCAAAATAGATACTTGACATGTACTAGAAAAAGATACTCCTAATCAAGATCTATCATTATAGATATAGATGAGTCATTTTGGAGCATCCTGAAGGATTTTTGATGTTCTAGACGAAAATCAAATCACACCCAAAACCATCACCTGATCCTTCCCAACCCCCAAAATCGATCAAGACTTCAAAAAAGATACTTGACATGTACTAGAAAAAGATACTCCTAATCAAGATCTATCATTATAGATATAGATGAGTCATTTTGGAGCATCCTGAAGGATTTTTGATGTTCTAGACGAAAATCAAATCACGCCCAAAACCATCACCTGATCCTTCCCAACCCCCAAAATCGATCAAGACTTCAAAATAGATACTTGACATGTACTAGAAAAAGATACTCCTAATCAAGATCTATCATTATAGATATAGATGAGTCATTTTGGAGCATCCTGAAGGATTTTTGATGTTCTAGACGAAAATCAAATCACACCCAAAACCATCACCTGATCCTTCCCAACCCCCAAAATCGATCAAGACTTCAAAATAGATACTTGACATGTACTAGAAAAAGATACTCCTAATCAAGATCTATCATTATAGATATAGATGAGTCATTTTGGAGCATCCTGAAGGATTTTTGATGTTCTAGACAAAAATCAAATCACACCCAAAACCATCACCTGATCCTTCCCAACCCCCAAAATCGATCAAGACTTCAAAATAGATACTTGACATATACTAGAAAAAGATACTCCTAATCAAGATCTATCATTATAGATATAGATGAGTCATTTTGGAGCATCCTGAAGGATTTTTGATGTTCTAGACGAAAATCAAATCACACCCAAAACCATCACCTGATCCTTCCCAACCCCCAAAATCGATCAAGACTTCAAAATAGATACTTGACATGTACTAGAAAAAGATACTCCTAATCAAGATCTATCATTATAGATATAGATGAGTCATTTTGGAGCATCCTGAAGGATTTTTGATGTTCTAGACGAAAATCAAATCACACCCAAAACCATCACCTGATCCTTCCCAACCCCCAAAATCGATCAAGACTTCAAAATAGATACTTGACATGTACTAGAAAAAGATACTCCTAATCAAGATCTATCATTATAGATATAGATGAGTCATTTTGGAGCATCCTGAAGGATTTTTGATGTTCTAGACGAAAATCAAATCACACCCAAAACCATCACCTGATCCTTCCCAACCCCCAAAATCGATCAAGACTTCAAAATAGATACTTGACATGTACTAGAAAAAGATACTCCTAATCAAGATCTATCATTATAGATATAGATGAGTCATTTTGGAGCATCCTGAAGGATTTTTGATGTTCTAGACGAAAATCAAATCACACCCAAAACCATCACCTGATCCTTCCCAACCCCCAAAATCGATCAAGACTTCAAAATAGATACTTGACATGTACTAGAAAAAGATACTCCTAATCAAGATCTATCATTATAGATATAGATGAGTCATTTTGGAGCATCCTGAAGGATTTTTGATGTTCTAGACGAAAATCAAATCACACCCAAAACCATCACCTGATCCTTCCCAACCCCCAAAATCGATCAAGACTTCAAAATAGATACTTGACATGTACTAGAAAAAGATACTCCTAATCAAGATCTATCATTATAGATATAGATGAGTCATTTTGGAGCATCCTGAAGGATTTTTGATGTTCTAGACGAAAATCAAATCACACCCAAAACCATCACCTGATCCTTCCCAACCCCCAAAATCGATCAAGACTTCAAAATAGATACTTGACATGTACTAGAAAAAGATACTCCTAATCAAGATCTATCATTATAGATATAGATGAGTCATTTTGGAGCATCCTGAAGGATTTTTGATGTTCTAGACGAAAATCAAATCACACCCAAAACCATCACCTGATCCTTCCCAACCCCCAAAATCGATCAAGACTTCAAAATAGATACTTGACATGTACTAGAAAAAGATACTCCTAATCAAGATCTATCATTATAGATATAGATGAGTCATTTTGGAGCATCCTGAAGGATTTTTGATGTTCTAGACGAAAATCAAATCACACCCAAAACCATCACCTGATCCTTCCCAACCCCCAAAATCGATCAAGACTTCAAATAGATACTTGACATGTACTAGAAAAAGATACTCCTAATTAAGATCTATCATTATAGATATAGATGAGTCATTTTGGAGCATCCTGAAGGATTTTTGATGTTCTAGACGAAAATCAAATCACACCCAAAACCATCACCTGATCCTTCCCAACCCCCAAAATCGATCAAGACTTCAAAATAGATACTTGACATGTACTAGAAAAAGATACTCCTAATCAAGATCTATCATTATAGATATAGATGAGTCATTTTGGAGCATCCTGAAGGATTTTTGATGTTCTAGACGAAAATCAAATCACACCCAAAACCATCACCTGATCCTTCCCAACCCAAAAAATCGATCAAGACTTCAAAATAGATACTTGACATGTACTAGAAAAAGATACTCCTAATCAAGATCTATCATTATAGATATAGATGAGTCATTTGGAGCATCCTGAAGGATTTTTGATGTTCTAGACGAAAATCAAATCACACCCAAAACCATCACCTGATCCTTCCCAACCCCCAAAATCGATCAAGACTTCAAAATAGATACTTGACATGTACTAGAAAAAGATACTCCTAATCAAGATCTATCATTATAGATATAGATGAGTCATTTTG
This sequence comes from Eupeodes corollae, assembly GCF_945859685.1. Taxonomy (NCBI): domain Eukaryota; kingdom Metazoa; phylum Arthropoda; class Insecta; order Diptera; family Syrphidae; genus Eupeodes; species Eupeodes corollae. The sequence continues at coordinate 37,174 of NW_026605611.1, read as the reverse complement.
GAGCATCCTGAAGGATTTTTGATGTTCTAGACGAAAATCAAATCACACCCAAAACCATCACCTGATCCTTCCCAACCCCCAAAATCGATCAAGACTTCAAAATAGATACTTGAAATGTACTAGAAAAAGATACTCCTAATCAAGATCTATCATTATAGATATAGATGAGTCATTTTGGAGCATCCTGAAGGATTTTTGATGTTCTAGACGAAAATCAAATCACACCCAAAACCATCACCTGATCCTTCTCAACCCCCAAAATCGATCAAGACTTCAAAATAGATACTTGACATGTACTAGAAAAAGATACTCCTAATCAAGATCTATCATTATAGATATAGATGAGTCATTTTGGAGCATCCTGAAGGATTTTTGATGTTCTAGACGAAAATCAAATCACACCCAAAACCATCACCTGATCCTTCCCAACCCCCAAAATCGATCAAGACTTCAAAATGGATACTTGACATGTACTAGAAAAAGATACTCCTAATCAAGATCTATCATTATAGATATAGATGAGTCATTTTGGAGCATCCTGAAGGATTTTTGATGTTCTAGACGAAAATCAAATCACACCCAAAACCATCACCTGATCCTTCCCAACCCCCAAAATCGATCAAGACTTCAAAATAGATACTTGACATGTACTAGAAAAAGATACTCCTAATCAAGATCTATCATTATAGATATAGATGAGTCATTTTGGAGCATCCTGAAGGATTTTTGATGTTCTAGACGAAAATCAAATCACACCCAAAACCATCACCTGATCCTTCCCAACCCCCAAAATCGATCAAGACTTCAAAATAGATACTTGACATGTACTAGAAAAAGATAACTCCTAATCAAGATCTATCATTATAGATATAGATGAGTCATTTTGGAGCATCCTGAAGGATTTTTGATGTTCTAGACGAAAATCAAATCACACCCAAAACCATCACCTGATCCTTCCCAACCCCCAAAATCGATCAAGACTTCAAAATAGATACTTGACATGTACTAGAAAAAGATACTCCTAATCAAGATCTATCATTATAGATATGGATGAGTCATTTTGGAGCATCCTGAAGGATTTTTGATGTTCTAGACGAAAATCAAATCACACCCAAAACCATCACCTGATCCTTCCCAACTCCCAAAATCGATCAAGACTTCAAAATAGATACTTGACATGTACTAGAAAAAGATACTCCTAATCAAGATCTATCATTATAGATATAGATGAGTCATTTTGGAGCATCCTGAAGGATTTTTGATGTTCTAGACGAAAATCAAATCACACCCAAAACCATCACCTGATCCTTCCCAACCCCCAAAATCGATCAAGACTTCAAAATAGATACTTGACATGTACTAGAAAAAGATACTCCTAATCAAGATCTATCATTATAGATATAGATGAGTCATTTTGGAGCATCCTGAAGGATTTTTGATGTTCTAGACGAAAATCAAATCACACCCAAAACCATCACCTGATCCTTCCCAACCCCCAAAATCGATCAAGACTTCAAAATAGATACTTGACATGTACTAGAAAAAGATACTCCTAATCAAGATCTATCATTATAGATATAGATGAGTCATTTTGGAGCATCCTGAAGGATTTTTGATGTTCTAGACGAAAATCAAATCACACCCAAAACCATCACCTGATCCTTCCCAACCCCCAAAATCGATCAAGACTTCAAAATAGATACTTGACATGTACTAGAAAAAGATACTCCTAATCAAGATCTATCATTATAGATATAGATGAGTCATTTTGGAGCATCCTGAAGGATTTTTGATGTTCTAGACGAAAATCAAATCACACCCAAAACCATCACCTGATCCTTCCCAACCCCCAAAATCGATCAAGACTTCAAATAGATACTTGACATGTACTAGAAAAAGATACTCCTAATCAAGATCTATCATTATAGATATAGATGAGTCATTTTGGAGCATCCTGAAGGATTTTTGATGTTCTAGACGAAAATCAAATCACACCCAAAACCATCACCTGATCCTTCCCAACCCCCAAAATCGATCAAGACTTCAAATAGATACTTGACATGTACTAGAAAAAGATACTCCTAATCAAGATCTATCATTATAGATATAGATGAGTCATTTTGGAGCATCCTGAAGGATTTTGATGTTCTAGACGAAAATCAAATCACACCCAAAACCATCACCTGATCCTTCCCAACCCAAAAAATCGATCAAGACTTCAAAATAGATACTTGACATGTACTAGAAAAAGATACTCCTAATCAAGATCTATCATTATAGATATAGATGAGTCATTTGGAGCATCCTGAAGGATTTTTGATGTTCTAGACGAAAATCAAATCACACCCAAAACCATCACCTGATCCTTCCCAACCCCCAAAATCGATCAAGACTTCAAAATAGATACTTGACATGTACTAGAAAAAGATACTCCTAATCAAGATCTATCATTTATAGATATAGATGAGTCATTTTGGAGCATCCTGAAGGATTTTTGATGTTCTAGACGAAAATCAAATCACACCCAAAACCATCACCTGATCCTTCCCAACCCCCAAAATCGATCAAGACTTCAAAATAGATACTTGACATGTACTAGAAAAAGATACTCCTAATCAAGATCTATCATTATAGATATAGATGAGTCATTTTGGAGCATCCTGAAGGATTTTTGATGTTCTAGACGAAAATCAAATCACACCCAAAACCATCACCTGATCCTTCCCAACCCCCAAAATCGATCAAGACTTCAAAATAGATACTTGACATGTACTAGAAAAAGATACTCCTAATCAAGATCTATCATTAAAGATATAGATGAGTCATTTTGGAGCATCCTGAAGGATTTTTGATGTTCTAGACGAAAATCAAATCACACCCAAAACCATCACCTGATCCTTCCCAACCCCCAAAATCGATCAAGACTTCAAAATAGATACTTGACATGTACTAGAAAAAGATACTCCTAATCAAGATCTATCATTATAGATATAGATGAGTCATTTTGGAGCATCCTGAAGGATTTTTGATGTTCTAGACGAAAATCAAATCACACCCAAAACCATCACCTGATCCTTCCCAACCCCCAAAATCGATCAAGACTTCAAAATAGATACTTGACATGTACTAGAAAAAGATACTCCTAATCAAGATCTATCATTATAGATATAGATGAGTCATTTTGCAGCATCCTGAAGGATTTTTGATGTTCTAGACGAAAATCAAATCACACCCAAAACCATCACCTGATCCTTCCCAACCCCCAAAATCGATCAAGACTTCAAAATAGATACTTGACATGTACTAGAAAAAGATACTCCTAATCAAGATCTATCATTATAGATATAGATGAGTCATTTTGGAGCATCCTGAAGGATTTTTGATGTTCTAGACGAAAATCAAATCACACCCAAAACCATCACCTGATCCTTCCCAACCCCCAAAATCGATCAAGACTTCAAAATAGATACTTGACATGTACTAGAAAAAGATACTCCTAATCAAGATCTATCATTATAGATATAGATGAGTCATTTTGGAGCATCCTGAAGGATTTTTGATGTTCTAGACGAAAATCAAATCACACCCAAAACCATCACCTGATCCTTCCCAACCCCCAAAATCGATCAAGACTTCAAAATAGATACTTGACATGTACTAGAAAAAGATACTCCTAATCAAGATCTATCATTATAGATATAGATGAGTCATTTTGGAGCATCCTGAAGGATTTTTGATGTTCTAGACGAAAATCAAATCACACCCAAAACCATCACCTGATCCTTCCCAACCCCCAAAATCGATCAAGACTTCAAAAAAGATACTTGACATGTACTAGAAAAAGATACTCCTAATCAAGATCTATCATTATAGATATAGATGAGTCATTTTGGAGCATCCTGAAGGATTTTTGATGTTCTAGACGAAAATCAAATCACACCCAAAACCATCACCTGATCCTTCCCAACCCCCAAAATCGATCAAGACTTCAAAATAGATACTTGACATGTACTAGAAAAAGATACTCCTAATCAAGATCTATCATTATAGATATAGATGAGTCATTTTGGAGCATCCTGAAGGATTTTTGATGTTCTAGACGAAAATCAAATCACACCCAAAACCATCACCTGATCCTTCCCAACCCCCAAAATCGATCAAGACTTCAAAATAGATACTTGACATGTACTAGAAAAAGATACTCCTAATCAAGATCTATCATTATAGATATAGATGAGTCATTTTGGAGCATCCTGAAGGATTTTTGATGTTCTAGACGAAAATCAAATCACACCCAAAACCATCACCTGATCCTTCAAAACCCCCAAAATCGATCAAGACTTCAAAATAGATACTTGACATGTACTAGAAAAAGATACTCCTAATCAAGATCTATCATTATAGATATAGATGAGTCATTTTGGAGCATCCTGAAGATTTTTGATGTTCTAGACGAAAATCAAATCACACCCAAAACCATCACCTGATCCTTCCCAACCCCCAAAATCGATCAAGACTTCAAAATAGATACTTGACATGTACTAGAAAAAGATACTCCTAATCAAGATCTATCATTATAGATATAGATGAGTCATTTTGGAGCATCCTGAAGGATTTTTGATGTTCTAGACGAAAATCAAATCACACCCAAAACCATCACCTGATCCTTCCCAACCCCCAAAATCGATCAAGACTTCAAAATAGATACTTGACATGTACTAGAAAAAGATACTCCTAATCAAGATCTATCATTATAGATATAGATGAGTCATTTTGGAGCATCCTGAAGGATTTTTGATGTTCTAGACGAAAATCAAATCACACCCAAAACCATCACCTGATCCTTCCCAACCCCCAAAATCGATCAAGACTTCAAAATAGATACTTGACATGTACTAGAAAAAGATACTCCTAATCAAGATCTATCATTATAGATATAGATGAGTCATTTTGGAGCATCCTGAAGGATTTTTGATGTTCTAGACGAAAATCAAATCACACCCAAAACCATCACCTGATCCTTCCCAACCCCCAAAATCGATCAAGACTTCAAAATAGATACTTGACATGTACTAGAAAAAGATACTCCTAATCAAGATCTATCATTATAGATATAGATGAGTCATTTTGGAGCATCCTGAAGGATTTTTGATGTTCTAGACGAAAATCAAATCACACCCAAAACCATCACCTGATCCTTCCCAACCCCCAAAATCGATCAAGACTTCAAAATAGATACTTGACATGTACTAGAAAAAGATACTCCTAATCAAGATCTATCATTATAGATATAGATGAGTCATTTTGGAGCATCCTGAAGGATTTTTGATGTTCTAGACGAAAATCAAATCACACCCAAAACCATCACCTGATCCTTCCCAACCCCCAAAATCGATCAAGACTTCAAAATAGATACTTGACATGTACTAGAAAAAGATACTCCTAATCAAGATCTATCATTATAGATATAGATGAGTCATTTTGGAGCATCCTGAAGGATTTTTGATGTTCTAGACGAAAATCAAATCACACCCAAAACCATCACCTGATCCTTCCCAACCCCCAAAATCGATCAAGACTTCAAAATAGATACTTGACATGTACTAGAAAAAGATACTCCTAATCAAGATCTATCAATATAGATATAGATGAGTCATTTTGGAGCATCCTGAAGGATTTTTGATGTTCTAGACAAAATCAAATCACACCCAAAACCATCACCTGATCCTTCCCAACCCCCAAAATCGATCAAGACTTCAAAATAGATACTTGACATGTACTAGAAAAAGATACTCCTAATCAAGATCTATCATTATAGATATAGATGAGTCATTTTGGAGCATCCTGAAGGATTTTTGATGTTCTAGACGAAAATCAAATCACACCCAAAACCATCACCTGATCCTTCCCAACCCCCAAAATCGATCAAGACTTCAAAATAGATACTTGACATGTACTAGAAAAAGATACTCCTAATCAAGATCTATCATTATAGATATAGATGAGTCATTTTGGAGCATGCTGAAGGATTTTTGATGTTCTAGACGAAAATCAAATCACACCCAAAACCATCACCTGATCCTTCCCAACCCCCAAAATCGATCAAGACTTCAAAATAGATACTTGACATGTACTAGAAAAAGATACTCCTAATCAAGATCTATCATTATAGATATAGATGAGTCATTTTGGAGCATCCTGAAGGATTTTTGATGTTCTAGACGAAAATCAAATCACACCCAAAACCATCACCTGATCCTTCCCAACCCCCAAAATCGATCAAGACTTCAAAATAGATACTTGACATGTACTAGAAAAAGATACTCCTAATCAAGATCTATCATTATAGATATAGATGAGTCATTTTGGAGCATCCTGAAGGATTTTTGATGTTCTAGACGAAAATTAAATCACACCCAAAACCATCACCTGATCCTTCCCAACCCCCAAAATCGATCAAGACTTCAAAATAGATACTTGACATGTACTAGAAAAAGATACTCCTAATCAAGATCTATCATTATAGATATAGATGAGTCATTTTGGAGCATCCTGAAGGATTTTTGATGTTCTAGACGAAAATCAAATCACACCCAAAACCATCACCTGATCCTTCCCAACCCCCAAAATCGATCAAGACTTCAAAATAGATACTTGACATGTACTAGAAAAAGATACTCCTAATCAAGATCTATCATTATAGATATAGATGAGTCATTTTGGAGCATCCTGAAGGATTTTTGATGTTCTAGACGAAAATCAAATCACACCCAAAACCATCACCTGATCCTTCCCAACCCCCAAAATCGATCAAGACTTCAAAATAGATACTTGACATGTACTAGAAAAAGATACTCCTAATCAAGATCTATCATTATAGATATAGATGAGTCATTTTGGAGCATCCTGAAGGATTTTTGATGTTCTAGACGAAAATCAAATCACACCCAAAACCATCACCTGATCCTTCCCAACCCCCAAAATCGATCAAGACTTCAAAATAGATACTTGACATGTACTAGAAAAAGATACTCCTAATCAAGATCTATCATTATAGATATAGATGAGTCATTTTGGAGCATCCTGAAGGATTTTTGATGTTCTAGACGAAAATCAAATCACACCCAAAACCATCACCTGATCCTTCCCAACCCTCAAAATTGATCAAGACTTTAAAATAGATACTTGACATGTACTAGAAAAAGATACTCCTAATCAAGATCTATCATTATAGATATAGATGAGTCATTTTGGAGCATCCTGAAGGATTTTTGATGTTCTAGACGAAAATCAAATCACACCCAAAACCATCACCTGATCCTTCCCAACCCCCAAAATCGATCAAGACTTCAAAATAGATACTTGACATGTACTAGAAAAAGATACTCCTAATCAAGATCTATCATTATAGATATAGATCAGTCATTTTGGAGCATCCTAAAGAATTTTTGATGTTCTAGACGAAAATCAAATCACACCCAAAACCATCACCTGATCCTTCCCAACCCCCAAAATCGATCAAGACTTCAAAATAGATACTTGACATGTACTAGAAAAAGATACTCCTAATCAAGATCTATCATTATAGATATAGATGAGTCATTTTGGAGCATCCTGAAGGATTTTTGATGTTCTAGACGAAAATCAAATCACACCCAAAACCATCACCTGATCCTTCCCAACCCCCAAAATCGATCAAGACTTCAAAATAGATACTTGACATGTACTAGAAAAAGATACTCCTAATCAAGATCTATCATTATAGATATAGATGAGTCATTTTGGAGCATCCTGAAGGATTTTTGATGTTCTAGACGAAAATCAAAATCACACCCAAAACCATCACCTGATCCTTCCCAACCCCCAAAATCGATCAAGACTTCAAAATAGATACTTGACATGTACTAGAAAAAGATACTCCTAATCAAGATCTATCATTATAGATATAGATGAGTCATTTTGGAGCATCCTGAAGGATTTTTGATGTTCTAGACGAAAATCAAATCACACCCAAAACCATCACCTGATCCTTCCCAACCCCCAAAATCGATCAAGACTTCAAAATAGATACTTGACATGTACTAGAAAAAAGATACTCCTAATCAAGATCTATCATTATAGATATAGATGAGTCATTTTGGAGCATCCTGAAGGATTTTTGATGTTCTAGACGAAAATCAAATCACACCCAAAACCATCAGCTGATCCTTCCCAACCCCCAAAATCGATCAAGACTTCAAAATAGATACTTGACATGTACTAGAAAAAGATACTCCTAATCAAGATCTATCAATATAGATATAGATAAGTCATTTTGGAGCATCCTGAAGTATTTTTGATGTTCTAGACGAAAATCAAATCACACCCAAAACCATCACCTGATCCTTCCCAACCCCCAAAATCGATCAAGACTTCAAAATAGATACTTGACATGTACTAGAAAAAGATACTCCTAATCAAGATCTATCATTATAGATATAGATGAGTCATTTTGGAGCATCCTGAAGGATTTTTGATGTTCTAGACGAAAATCAAATCACACCCAAAACCATCACCCTGATCCTTCCCAACCCCCAAAATCGATCAAGACTTCAAAATAGATACTTGACATGTACTAGAAAAAGATACTCCTAATTAAGATCTATCATTATAGATATAGATGAGTCATTTTGGAGCATCCTGAAGGATTTTTGATGTTCTAGACGAAAATCAAATCACACCCAAAACCATCACCTGATCCTTCCCAACCCCCAAAATCGATCAAGCCTTCAAAATAGATACTTGACATGTACTAGAAAAAGATACTCCTAATCAAGATCTATCATTATAGATATAGATGAGTCATTTTGGAGCATCCTGAAGGATTTTTGATGTTCTAGACGAAAATCAAATCACACCCAAAACCATCACCTGATCCTTCCCAACCCCCAAAATCGATCAAGACTTCAAAATAGATACTTGACATGTACTAGAAAAAGATACTCCTAATCAAGATCTATCATTATAGATATAGATGAGTCATTTTGGAGCATCCTGAAGGATTTTTGATGTTCTAGACGAAAATCAAATCACACCCAAAACCATCACCTGATCCTTCCCAACCCCCAAAATCGATCAAGACTTCAAAATAGATACTTGACATGTACTAGAAAAAGATACTCCTAATCAAGATCTATCATTATAGATATAGATGAGTCATTTTGGAGCATCCTGAAGGATTTTTGATGTTCTAGACGAAAATCAAATCACACCCAAAACCATCACCTGATCCTTCCCAACCCCCAAAATCGATCAAGACTTCAAAATAGATACTTGACATGTACTAGAAAAAGATACTCCTAATGAAGATCTATCATTATAGATATAGATGAGTCATTTTGGAGCATCCTGAAGGATTTTTGATGTTCTAGACGAAAATCAAATCACACCCAAAACCATCACCTGATCCTTCCCAACCCCCAAAATCGATCAAGGCTTCAAAATAGATACTTGACATGTACTAGAAAAAGATACTCCTAATCAAGATCTATCATTATAGATATAGATGAGTCATTTTGGAGCATCCTGAAGGATTTTTGATGTTCTAGACGAAAATCAAATCACACCCAAAACCATCACCTGATCCTTCCCAACCCCCAAAATCGATCAAGACTTCAAAATAGATACTTGACATGTACTAGAAAAAGATACTCCTAATCAAGATCTATCATTATAGATATAGATGAGTCATTTTGGAGCATCCTGAAGGATTTTTGATGTTCTAGACGAAAATCAAATCACACCCAAAACCATCACCTGATCCTTCCCAACCCCCAAAATCGATCAAGACTTCAAAATAGATACTTGACATGTACTAGAAAAAGATACTCCTAATCAAGATCTATCATTATAGATATAGATGAGTCATTTTGGAGCATCCTGAAGGATTTTTGATGTTCTAGACGAAAATCAAATCACACCCAAAACCATCACCTGATCCTTCCCAACCCCCAAAATCGATCAAGACTTCAAAATAGATACTTGACATGTACTAGAAAAAGATACTCCTAATCAAGATCTATCATTATAGATATAGATGAGTCATTTTGGAGCATCCTGAAGGATTTTTGATGTTCTAGACGAAAATCAAATCACACCCAAAACCATCACCTGATCCTTCCCAACCCCCAAAATCGATCAAGACTTCAAAATAGATACTTGACATGTACTAGAAAAAGATACTCCTAATCAAGATCTATCATTATAGATATAGATGAGTCATTTTGGAGCATCCTGAAGGATTTTTGATGTTCTAGACGAAAATCAAATCACACCCAAAACCATCACCTGATCCTTCCCAACCCCCAAAATCGATCAAGACTTCAAAATAGATACTTGACATGTACTAGAAAAAGATACTCCTAATGAAGATCTATCATTATAGATATAGATGAGTCATTTTGGAGCATCCTGAAGGATTTTTGATGTTCTAGACGAAAATCAAATCACACCCAAAACCATCACCTGATCCTTCCCAACCCCCAAAATCGATCAAGACTTCAAAATAGATACTTGACATGTACTAGAAAAAGATACTCCTAATCAAGATCTATCATTATAGATATAGATGAGTCATTTTGGAGCATCCTAAAGGATTTTTGATGTTCTAGACGAAAATCAAATCACACCCAAAACCATCACCTGATCCTTCCCAACCCCCAAAATCGATCAAGACTTCAAAATAGATACTTGACATGTACTAGAAAAAGATACTCCTAATCAAGATCTATCATTATAGATATAGATGAGTCATTTTGGAGCATCCTGAAGGATTTTTGATGTTCTAGACGAAAATCAAATCACACCCAAAACCATCACCTGATCCTTCCCAACCCCCAAAATCGATCAAGACTTCAAAATAGTTACTTGACATGTACTAGAAAAAGATACTCCTAATCAAGATCTATCATTATAGATATAGATGAGTCATTTTGGAGCATCCTGAAGGATTTTTGATGTTCTAGACGAAAATCAAATCACACCCAAAACCATCACCTGATCCTTCCCAACCCCCAAAATCGATCAAGACTTCAAAATAGATACTTGACATGTACTAGAAAAAAATACTCCTAATCAAGATCTATCATTATAGATATAGATGAGTCATTTTGGAGCATCCTGAAGGATTTTTGATGTTCTAGACGAAAATCAAATCACACCCAAAACCATCACCTGATCCTTCCCAACCCCCAAAATTGATCAAGACTTCAAAATAGATACTTGACATGTACTAGAAAAAGATACTCCTAATCAAGATCTATCATTATAGATATAGATGAGTCATTTTGGAGCATCCTGAAGGATTTTTGATGTTCTAGACGAAAATCAAATCACACCCAAAACCATCACCTGATCCTTCCCAACCCCCAAAATCGATCAAGACTTCAAAATAGATACTTGACATGTACTAGAAAAAGATACTCCTAATCAAGATCTATCATTATAGATATAGATGAGTCATTTTGGAGCATCCTAAAGGATTTTTGATGTTCTAGACGAAAATCAAATCACACCCAAAACCATCACCTGATCCTTCCCAACCCCCAAAATCGATCAAGACTTCAAAATAGATACTTGACATGTACTAGAAAAAGATACTCCTAATCAAGATCTATCATTATAGATATAGATGAGTCATTTTGGAGCATCCTGAAGGATTTTTGATGTTCTAGACGAAAATCAAATCACACCCAAAACCATCACCTGATCCTTCCCAACCCCCAAAATCGATCAAGACTTCAAAATAGATACTTGACATGTACTAGAAAAAGATACTCCTAATCAAGATCTATCATTATAGATATAGATGAGTCATTTTGGAGCATCCTGAAGGATTTTTGATGTTCTAGACGAAAATCAAATCACACCCAAAACCATCACCTGATCCTTCCCAACCCCCAAAATCGATCAAGACTTCAAAATAGTTACTTGACATGTACTAGAAAAAGATACTCCTAATCAAGATCTATCATTATAGATATAGATGAGTCATTTTGGAGCATCCTGAAGGATTTTTGATGTTCTAGACGAAAATCAAATCACACCCAAAACCATCACCTGATCCTTCCCAACCCCCAAAATCGATCAAGACTTCAAAATAGATACTTGACATGTACTAGAAAAAGATACTCCTAATCAAGATCTATCATTATAGATATAGATGAGTCATTTTGGAGCATCCTGAAGGATTTTTGATGTTCTAGACGAAAATCAAATCACACCCAAAACCATCACCTGATCCTTCCCAACCCCCAGAATTGATCAAGACTTCAAAATAGATACTTGACATGTACTAGAAAAAGATACTCCTAATCAAGATCTATCATTATAGATATAGATGAGTCATTTTGGAGCATCCTGAAGGATTTTTGATGTTCTAGACGAAAATCAAATCACACCCAAAACCATCACCTGATCCTTCCCAACCCCCAAAATCGATCAAGACTTCAAAATAGATACTTGACATGTACTAGAAAAAGATACTCCTAATCAAGATCTATCATTATAGATATAGATGAGTCATTTTGGAGCATCCTGAAGGATTTTTGATGTTCTAGACGAAAATCAAATCACACCCAAAACCATCACCTGATCCTTCCCAACCCCCAAAATCGATCAAGACTTCAAAATAGATACTTGACATGTACTAGAAAAAGATACTCCTAATCAAGATCTATCATTATAGATATAGATGAGTCATTTTGGAGCATCCTGAAGGATTTTTGATGTTCTAGACGAAAATCAAATCACACCCAAAACCATCACCTGATCCTTCCCAACCCCCAAAATCGATCTAGACTTCAAAATAGATACTTGACATGTACTAGAAAAAGATACTCCTAATCAAGATCTATCATTATAGATATAGATGAGTCATTTTGGAGCATCCTGAAGGATTTTTGATGTTCTAGACGAAAATCAAATCACACCCAAAACCATCACCTGATCCTTCCCAACCCCCAAAATCGATCAAGACTTCAAAATAGATACTTGACATGTACTAGAAAAAGATACTCCTAATCAAGATCTATCATTATAGATATAGATGAGTCATTTTGGAGCATCCTGAAGGATTTTTGATGTTCTAGACGAAAATCAAATCACACCCAAAACCATCACCTGATCCTTCCCAACCCCCAAAATCGATCAAGACTTCAAAATAGATACTTGACATGTACTAGAAAAAGATACTCCTAATCAAGATCTATCATTATAGATATAGATGAGTCATTTTGGAGCATCCTGAAGGATTTTTGATGTTCTAGACGAAAATCAAATCACACCCAAAACCATCACCTGATCCTTCCCAACCCCCAAAATCGATCAAGACTTCAAAATAGATACTTGACATGTACTAGAAAAAGATACTCCTAATCAAGATCTATCATTATAGATATAGATGAGTCATTTTGGAGCATCCTGAAGGATTTTTGATGTTCTAGACGAAAATCAAATCACACCCAAAACCATCACCTGATCCTTCCCAACCCCCAAAATCGATCAAGACTTCAAAATAGATACTTGACATGTACTAGAAAAAGATACTCCTAATCAAGATCTATCATTATAGATATAGATGAGTCATTTTGGAGCATCCTGAAGGATTTTTGATGTTCTAGACGAAAATCAAATCACACCCAAAACCATCACCTGATCCTTCCCAACCCCCAAAATCGATCAAGACTTCAAAATAGATACTTGACATGTACTAGAAAAAGATACTCCTAATCAAGATCTATCATTATAGATATAGATGAGTCATTTTGGAGCATCCTGAAGGATTTTTGATGTTCTAGACGAAAATCAAATCACACCCAAAACCATCACCTGATCCTTCCCAACCCCCAAAATCGATCAAGACTTCAAAATAGATACTTGACATGTACTAGAAAAAGATACTCCTAATCAAGATCTATCATTATAGATATAGATGAGTCATTTTGGAGCATCCTGAAGGATTTTTGATGTTCTAGACGAAAATCAAATCACACCCAAAACCATCACCTGATCCTTCCCAACCCCCAAAATCGATCAAGACTTCAAAATAGATACTTGACATGTACTAGAAAAAGATACTCCTAATCAAGATCTATCATTATAGATATAGATGAGTCATTTTGGAGCATCCTGAAGGATTTTTGATGTTCTAGACGAAAATCAAATCACACCCAAAACCATCACCTGATCCTTCCCAACCCCCAAAATCGATCAAGACTTCAAAATAGATACTTGACATGTACTAGAAAAAGATACTCCTAATCAAGATCTATCATTATAGATATAGATGAGTCATTTTGGAGCATCCTGAAGGATTTTTGATGTTCTAGACGAAAATCAAATCACACCCAAAACCATCACCTGATCCTTCCCAACCCCCAAAATCGATCAAGACTTCAAAATAGATACTTGACATGTACAGGAAAAAGATACTCCTAATCAAGATCTATCATTATAGATATAGATGAGTCATTTTGGAGCATCCTGAAGGATTTTTGATGTTCTAGACGAAAATCAAATCACACCCAAAACCATCACCTGATCCTTCCCAACCCCCAAAATCGATCAAGACTTCAAAATAGATACTTGACATGTACAAGAAAAAGATACTCCTAATCAAGATCTATCATTATAGATATAGATGAGTCATTTTGGAGCATCCTGAAGGATTTTTGATGTTCTAGACGAAAATCAAATCACACCCAAAACCATCACCTGATCCTTCCCAACCCCCAAAATCGATCAAGACTTCAAAATAGATACTTGACATGTACTAGAAAAAGATACTCCTAATCAAGATCTATCATTAAAGATATAGATGAGTCATTTTGGAGCATCCTGAAGGATTTTTGATGTTCTAGACGAAAATCAAATCACACCCAAAACCATCACCTGATCCTTCCCAACCCCCAAAATCGATCAAGACTTCAAAATAGATACTTGACATGTACTAGAAAAAGATACTCCTAATCAAGATCTATCATTATAGATATAGATGAGTCATTTTGGAGCATCCTGAAGGATTTTTGATGTTCTAGACGAAAATCAAATCACACCCAAAACCATCACCTGATCCTTCCCAACCCCCAAAATCGATCAAGACTTCAAAATAGATACTTGACATGTACAGGAAAAAGATACTCCTAATCAAGATCTATCATTATAGATATAGATGAGTCATTTTGGAGCATCCTGAAGGATTTTTGATGTTCTAGACGAAAATCAAATCACACCCAAAACCAGCACCTGATCCTTCCCAACCCCCAAAATCGATCAAGACTTCAAAATAGATACTTGACATGTACTAGAAAAAGATACTCCTAATCAAGATCTATCATTATAGATATAGATGAGTCATTTTGGAGCATCCTGAAGGATTTTTGATGTTCTAGACGAAAATCAAATCACACCCAAAACCATCACCTGATCCTTCCCAACCCCCAAAATCGATCAAGACTTCAAAATAGATACTTGACATGTACTAGAAAAAGATACTCCTAACCAAGATCTATCATTATAGATATAGATGAGTCATTTTGGAGCATCCTGAAGGATTTTTGATGTTCTAGACGAAAATCAAATCACACCCAAAACCATCACCTGATCCTTCCCAACCCCCAAAATCGATCAAGACTTCAAAATAGATACTTGACATGTACTAGAAAAAGATACTCCTAATCAAGATCTATCATTATAGAT
Organism: Eupeodes corollae; assembly: GCF_945859685.1. Lineage (NCBI taxonomy): Eukaryota > Metazoa > Arthropoda > Insecta > Diptera > Syrphidae > Eupeodes > Eupeodes corollae. The sequence continues at coordinate 21,439 of NW_026605611.1, read as the reverse complement.
ATAGATGAGTCATTTTGGAGCATCCTGAAGGATTTTTGATGTTCTAGACGAAAATCAAATCACACCCAAAACCATCACCTGATCCTTCCCAACCCCCAAAATCGATCAAGACTTCAAAATAGATACTTGACATGTACTAGAAAAAGATACTCCTAATCAAGATCTATCATTATAGATATAGATGAGTCATTTTGGAGCATCCTGAAGGATTTTTGATGTTCTAGACGAAAATCAAATCACACCCAAAACCATCACCTGATCCTTCCCAACCCCCAAAATCGATCAAGACTTCAAAATAGATACTTGACATGTACTAGAAAAAGATACTCCTAATCAAGATCTATCATTATAGATATAGATGAGTCATTTTGGAGCATCCTGAAGGATTTTTGATGTTCTAGACGAAAATCAAATCACACCCAAAACCATCACCTGATCCTTCCCAACCCCCAACATCGATCAAGACTTCAAAATAGATACTTGACATGTACTAGAAAAAGATACTCCTAATCAAGATCTATCATTATAGATATAGATGAGTCATTTTGGAGCATCCTGAAGGATTTTTGATGTTCTAGACGAAAATCAAATCACACCCAAAACCATCACCTGATCCTTCCCAACCCCCAAAATCGATCAAGACTTCAAAATAGATACTTGACATGTACTAGAAAAAGATACTCCTAATCAAGATCTATCATTATAGATATAGATGAGTCATTTTGGAGCATCCTGAAGGATTTTTGATGTTCTAGACGAAAATCAAATCACACCCAAAACCATCACCTGATCCTTCCCAACCCCCAAAATCGATCAAGACTTCAAAATAGATACTTGACATGTACTAGAAAAAGATACTCCTAATCAAGATCTATCATTATAGATATAGATGAGTCATTTTGGAGCATCCTGAAGGATTTTTGATGTTCTAGACGAAAATCAAATCACACCCAAAACCATCACCTGATCCTTCCCAACCCCCAAAATCGATCAAGACTTCAAAATAGATACTTGACATGTACTAGAAAAAGATACTCCTAATCAAGATCTATCATTATAGATATAGATGAGTCATTTTGGAGCATCCTGAAGGATTTTTGATGTTCTAGACGAAAATCAAATCACACCCAAAACCATCACCTGATCCTTCCCAACCCCCAAAATCGATCAAGACTTCAAAATAGATACTTGACATGTACTAGAAAAAGATACTCCTAATCAAGATCTATCATTATAGATATAGATGAGTCATTTTGGAGCATCCTGAAGGATTTTTGATGTTCTAGACGAAAATCAAATCACACCCAAAACCATCACCTGATCCTTCCCAACCCCCAAAATCGATCAAGACTTCAAAATAGATACTTGACATGTACTAGAAAAAGATACTCCTAATCAAGATCTATCATTATAGATATAGATGAGTCATTTTGGAGCATCCTGAAGGATTTTTGATGTTCTAGACGAAAATCAAATCACACCCAAAACCATCACCTGATCCTTCCCAACCCCCAAAATCGATCAAGACTTCAAAAAAGATACTTGACATGTACTAGAAAAAGATACTCCTAATCAAGATCTATCATTATAGATATAGATGAGTCATTTTGGAGCATCCTGAAGGATTTTTGATGTTCTAGACGAAAATCAAATCACACCCAAAACCATCACCTGATCCTTCCCAACCCCCAAAATCGATCAAGACTTCAAAATAGATACTTGACATGTACTAGAAAAAGATACTCCTAATCAAGATCTATCATTATAGATATAGATGAGTCATTTTGGAGCATCCTAAAGGATTTTTGATGTTCTAGACGAAAATCAAATCACACCCAAAACCATCACCTGATCCTTCCCAACCCCCAAAATCGATCAAGACTTCAAAATAGATACTTGACATGTACTAGAAAAAGATACTCCTAATCAAGATCTATCATTATAGATATAGATGAGTCATTTTGGAGCATCCTGAAGGATTTTTGATGTTCTAGACGAAAATCAAATCACACCCAAAACCATCACCTGATCCTTCCCAACCCCCAAAATCGATCAAGACTTCAAAATAGATACTTGACATGTACTAGAAAAAGATACTCCTAATCAAGATCTATCATTATAGATATAGATGAGTCATTTTGGAGCATCCTGAAGGATTTTTGATGTTCTAGACGAAAATCAAATCACACCCAAAACCATCACCTGATCCTTCCCAACCCCCAAAATCGATCAAGACTTCAAAATAGATACTTGACATGTACTAGAAAAAGATACTCCTAATCAAGATCTATCATTATAGATATAGATGAGTCATTTTGGAGCATCCTGAAGGATTTTTGATGTTCTAGACGAAAATCAAATCACACCCAAAACCATCACCTGATCCTTCCCAACCCCCAAAATCGATCAAGACTTCAAAATAGATACTTGACATGTACTAGAAAAAGATACTCCTAATCAAGATCTATCATTATAGATATAGATGAGTCATTTTGGAGCATCCTGAAGGATTTTTGATGTTCTAGACGAAAATCAAATCACACCCAAAACCATCACCTGATCCTTCCCAACCCCCAAAATCGATCAAGACTTCAAAATAGATACTTGACATGTACTAGAAAAAGATACTCCTAATCAAGATCTATCATTATAGATATAGATGAGTCATTTTGGAGCATCCTGAAGGATTTTTGATGTTCTAGACGAAAATCAAATCACACCCAAAACCATCACCTGATCCTTCCCAACCCCCAAAATCGATCAAGACTTCAAAATAGATACTTGACATGTACTAGAAAAAGATACTCCTAATCAAGATCTATCATTATAGATATAGATGAGTCATTTTGGAGCATCCTGAAGGATTTTTGATGTTCTAGACGAAAATCAAATCACACCCAAAACCATCACCTGATCCTTCCCAACCCCCAAAATCGATCAAGACTTCAAAATAGATACTTGACATGTACTAGAAAAAGATACTCCTAATCAAGATCTATCATTATAGATATAGATGAGTCATTTTGGAGCATCCTAAAGGATTTTTGATGTTCTAGACGAAAATCAAATCACACCCAAAACCATCACCTGATCCTTCCCAACCCCCAAAATAGATCAAGACTTCAAAATAGATACTTGACATGTACTAGAAAAAGATACTCCTAATCAAGATCTATCATTATAGATATAGATGAGTCATTTTGGAGCATCCTGAAGGATTTTTGATGTTCTAGACGAAAATCAAATCACACCCAAAACCATCACCTGATCCTTCCCAACCCCCAAAATCGATCAAGACTTCAAAATAGATACTTGACATGTACTAGAAAAAGATACTCCTAATCAAGATCTATCATTATAGATATAGATGAGTCATTTTGGAGCATCCTGAAGGATTTTTGATGTTCTAGACGAAAATCAAATCACACCCAAAACCATCACCTGATCCTTCCCAACCCCCAAAATCGATCAAGACTTCAAAATAGATACTTGACATGTACTAGAAAAAGATACTCCTAATGAAGATCTATCATTATAGATATAGATGAGTCATTTTGGAGCATCCTGAAGGATTTTTGATGTTCTAGACGAAAATCAAATCACACCCAAAACCATCACCTGATCCTTCCCAACCCCCAAAATCGATCAAGACTTCAAAATAGATACTTGACATGTACTAGAAAAAGATACTCCTAATCAAGATCTATCATTATAGATATAGATGAGTCATTTTGGAGCATCCTGAAGGATTTTTGATGTTCTAGACGAAAATCAAATCACACCCAAAACCATCACCTGATCCTTCCCAACCCCCAAAATCGATCAAGACTTCAAAATAGTTACTTGACATGTACTAGAAAAAGATACTCCTAATCAAGATCTATCATTATAGATATAGATGAGTCATTTTGGAGCATCCTGAAGGATTTTTGATGTTCTAGACGAAAATCAAATCACACCCAAAACCATCACCTGATCCTTCCCAACCCCCAAAATCGATCAAGACTTCAAAATAGATACTTGACATGTACTAGAAAAAGATACTCCTAATCAAGATCTATCATTATAGATATAGATGAGTCATTTTGGAGCATCCTGAAGGATTTTTGATGTTCTAGACGAAAATCAAATCACACCCAAAACCATCACCTGATCCTTCCCAACCCCAAAATCGATCAAGACTTCAAAATAGATACTTGACATGTACTAGAAAAAGATACTCCTAATCAAGATCTATCATTATAGATATAGATGAGTCATTTTGGAGCATCCTGAAGGATTTTTGATGTTCTAGACGAAAATCAAATCACACCCAAAACCATCACCTGATCCTTCCCAACCCCCAAAATCGATCAAGACTTCAAAATAGATACTTGACATGTACTAGAAAAAGATACTCCTAATCAAGATCTATCATTATAGATATAGATGAGTCATTTTGGAGCATCCTGAAGGATTTTTGATGTTCTAGACGAAAATCAAATCACACCCAAAACCATCACCTGATCCTTCCCAACCCCCAAAATCGATCAAGACTTCAAAATAGATACTTGACATGCACTAGAAAAAGATACTCCTAATCAAGATCTATCATTATAGATATAGATGAGTCATTTTGGAGCATCCTGAAGGATTTTTGATGTTCTAGACGAAAATCAAATCACACCCAAAACCATCACCTGATCCTTCCCAACCCCCAAAATCGATCAAGACTTCAAAATAGATACTTGACATGTACTAGAAAAAGATACTCCTAATCAAGATCTATCATTATAGATATAGATGAGTCATTTTGGAGCATCCTGAAGGATTTTTGATGTTCTAGGCGAAAATCAAATCACACCCAAAACCATCACCTGATCCTTCCCAACCCCCAAAATCGATCAAGACTTCAAAATAGATACTTGACATGTACTAGAAAAAGATACTCCTAATCAAGATCTATCATTATAGATATAGATGAGTCATTTTGGAGCATCCTGAAGGATTTTTGATGTTCTAGACGAAAATCAAATCACACCCAAAACCATCACCTGATCCTTCCCAACCCCCAAAATCGATCAAGACTTCAAAATAGATACTTGACATGTATTAGAAAAAGATACTCCTAATCAAGATCTATCATTATAGATATAGATGAGTCATTTTGGAGCATCCTGAAGGATTTTTGATGTTCTAGACGAAAATCAAATCACACCCAAAACCATCACCTGATCCTTCCCAACCCCCAAAATCGATCAAGACTTCAAAATAGATACTTGACATGTACTAGAAAAAGATACTCCTAATCAAGATCTATCATTATAGATATAGATGAGTCATTTTGGAGCATCCTGAAGGATTTTTGATGTTCTAGACGAAAATCAAATCACACCCAAAACCATCACCTGATCCTTCCCAACCCCCAAAATCGATCAAGACTTCAAAATAGATACTTGACATGTACTAGAAAAAGATACTCCTAATCAAGATCTATCATTATAGATATAGATGAGTCATTTTGGAGCATCCTGAAGGATTTTTGATGTTCTAGACGAAAATCAAATCACACCCAAAACCATCACCTGATCCTTCCCAACCCCCAAAATCGATCAAGACTTCAAAATAGATACTTGACATGTACTAGAAAAAGATACTCCTAATCAAGATCTATCATTATAGATATAGATGAGTCATTTTGGAGCATCCTGAAGGATTTTTGATGTTCTAGACGAAAATCAAATCACACCCAAAACCATCACCTGATCCTTCCCAACCCCCAAAATCGATCAAGACTTCAAAATAGATACTTGACATGTACTAGAAAAAGATACTCCTAATCAAGATCTATCATTATAGATATAGATGAGTCATTTTGGAGCATCCTGAAGGATTTTTGATGTTCTAGACGAAAATCAAATCACACCCAAAACCATCACCTGATCCTTCCCAACCCCTAAAATCGATCAAGACTTCAAAATAGATACTTGACATGTACTAGGAAAAGATACTCCTAATCAAGATCTATCATTATAGATATAGATGAGTCATTTTGGAGCATCCTGAAGGATTTTTGATGTTCTAGACGAAAATCAAATCACACCCAAAACCATCACCTGATCCTTCCCAACCCCCAAAATCGATCAAGACTTCAAAATAGATACTTGACATGTACTAGAAAAAGATACTCCTAATCAAGATCTATCATTATAGATATAGATGAGTCATTTTGGAGCATCCTGAAGGATTTTTGATGTTCTAGACGAAAATCAAATCACACCCAAAACCATCACCTGATCCTTCCCAACCCCCAAAATCGATCAAGACTTCAAAATAGATACTTGACATGTACTAGAAAAAGATACTCCTAATCAAGATCTATCATTATAGATATAGATGAGTCATTTTGGAGCATCCTGAAGGATTTTTGATGTTCTAGACGAAAATCAAATCACACCCAAAACCATCACCTGATCCTTCCCAACCCCCAAAATCGATCAAGACTTCAGAATAGATACTTGACATGTACTAGAAAAAGATACTCCTAATCAAGATCTATCATTATAGATATAGATGAGTCATTTTGGAGCATCCTGAAGGATTTTTGATGTTCTAGACGAAAATCAAATCACACCCAAAACCATCACCTGATCCTTCCCAACCCCCAAAATCGATCAAGACTTCAAAATAGATACTTGACATGTACTAGAAAAAGATACTCCTAATCTAGATCTATCATTATAGATATAGATGAGTCATTTTGGAGCATCCTAAAGGATTTTTGATGTTCTAGACGAAAATCAAATCACACCCAAAACCATCACCTGATCCTTCCCAACCCCCAAAATCGATCAAGACTTCAAAATAGATACTTGACATGTACTAGAAAAAGATACTCCTAATCAAGATCTATCATTATAGATATAGATGAGTCATTTTGGAGCATCCTGAAGGATTTTTGATGTTCTAGACGAAAATCAAATCACACCCAAAACCATCACCTGATCCTTCCCAACCCCCAAAATCGATCAAGACTTCAAAATAGATACTTGACATGTACTAGAAAAAGATACTCCTAATCAAGATCTATCATTATAGATATAGATGAGTCATTTTGGAGCATCCTGAAGGATTTTTGATGTTCTAGACGAAAATCAAATCACACCCAAAACCATCACCTGATCCTTCCCAACCCCCAAAATCGATCAAGACTTCAAAATAGATACTTGACATGTACTAGAAAAAGATACTCCTAATCAAGATCTATCATTATAGATATAGATGAGTCATTTTGGAGCATCCTGAAGGATTTTTGATGTTCTAGACGAAAATCAAATCACACCCAAAACCATCACCTGATCCTTCCCAACCCCCAAAATCGATCAAGACTTCAGAATAGATACTTGACATGTACTAGAAAAAGATACTCCTAATCAAGATCTATCATTATAGATATAGATGAGTCATTTTGGAGCATCCTGAAGGATTTTTGATGTTCTAGACGAAAATCAAATCACACCCAAAACCATCACCTGATCCTTCCCAACCCCCAAAATCGATCAAGACTTCAAAATAGATACTTGACATGTACTAGAAAAAGATACTCCTAATCTAGATCTATCATTATAGATATAGATGAGTCATTTTGGAGCATCCTAAAGGATTTTTGATGTTCTAGACGAAAATCAAATCACACCCAAAACCATCACCTGATCCTTCCCAACCCCCAAAATCGATCAAGACTTCAAAATAGATACTTGACATGTACTAGAAAAAGATACTCCTAATCAAGATCTATCATTATAGATATAGATGAGTCATTTTGGAGCATCCTGAAGGATTTTTGATGTTCTAGACGAAAATCAAATCACACCCAAAACCATCACCTGATCCTTCCCAACCCCCAAAATCGATCAAGACTTCAAAATAGATACTTGACATGTACTAGAAAAAGATACTCCTAATCAAGATCTATCATTATAGATATAGATGAGTCATTTTGGAGCATCCTGAAGGATTTTTAATGTTCTAGACGAAAATCAAATCACACCCAAAACCATCACCTGATCCTTCCCAACCCCCAAAATCGATCAAGACTTCAAAATAGATACTTGACATGTACTAGAAAAAGATACTCCTAATCAAGATCTATCATTATAGATATAGATGAGTCATTTTGGAGCATCCTGAAGGATTTTTGATGTTCTAGACGAAAATCAAATCACACCCAAAACCATCACCTGATCCTTCCCAACCCCCAAAATCGATCAAGACTTCAAAATAGATACTTGACATGTACAAGAAAAAGATACTCCTAATCAAGATCTATCATTATAGATATAGATGAGTCATTTTGGAGCATCCTGAAGGATTTTTGATGTTCTAGACGAAAATCAAATCACACCCAAAACCATCACCTGATCCTTCCCAACCCCCAAAATCGATCAAGACTTCAAAATAGATACTTGACATGTACTAGAAAAAGATACTCCTAATCAAGATCTATCATTATAGATATAGATGAGTCATTTTGGAGCATCCTGAAGGATTTTTGATGTTCTAGACGAAAATCAAATCACACCCAAAACCATCACCTGATCCTTCCCAACCCCTAAAATCGATCAAGACTTCAAAATAGATACTTGACATGTACTAGAAAAAGATACTCCTAATCAAGATCTATCATTATAGATATAGATGAGTCATTTTGGAGCATCCTGAAGGATTTTTGATGTTCTAGACGAAAATCAAATCACACCCAAAACCATCACCTGATCCTTCCCAACCCCCAAAATCGATCAAGACTTCAAAATAGATACTTGACATGTACTGGAAAAAGATACTCCTAATCAAGATCTATCATTATAGATATAGATGAGTCATTTTAGAGCATCCTGAAGGATTTTTGATGTTCTAGACGAAAATCAAATCACACCCAAAACCATCACCTGATCCTTCCCAACCCCCAAAATCGATCAAGACTTCAAAATAGATACTTGACATGTACTAGAAAAAGATACTCCTAATCAAGATCTATCATTATAGATATAGATGAGTCATTTTGGAGCATCCTGAAGGATTTTTGATGTTCTAGACGAAAATCAAATCACACCCAAAACCATCACCTAAACCTTCCCAACCCCCAAAATCGATCAAGACTTCAAAATAGATACTTGACATGTACTAGAAAAAGATACTCCTAATCAAGATCTATCATTATAGATATAGATGAGTCATTTTGGAGCATCCTGAAGGATTTTTGATGTTCTAGACGAAAATCAAATCACACCCAAAACCATCACCTGATCCTTCCCAACCCCCAAAATCGATCAAGACTTCAAAATAGATACTTGACATGTTCTAGAAAAAGATACTCCTAATCAAGATCTATCATTATAGATATAGATGAGTCATTTTGGAGCATCCTGAAGGATTTTTGATGTTCTAGACGAAAATCAAATCACACCCAAAACCATCACCTGATCCTTCCCAACCCCCAAAATCGATCAAGACTTCAAAATAGATACTTGACATGTACTAGAAAAAGATACTCCTAATCAAGATCTATCATTATAGATATAGATGAGTCATTTTGGAGCATCCTGAAGGATTTTTGATGTTCTAGACGAAAATCAAATCACACCCAAAACCATCACCTGATCCTTCCCAACCCCCAAAATCGATCAAGACTTCAAAATAGATACTTGACATGTACTAGAAAAAGATACTCCTAATCAAGATCTATCATTATAGATATAGATGAGTCATTTTGGAGCATCCTGAAGGATTTTTGATGTTCTAGACGAAAATCAAATCACACCCAAAACCATCACCTGATCCTTCCCAACCCCCAAAATCGATCAAGACTTCAAAATAGATACTTGACATGTACTAGAAAAAGATACTCCTAATCAAGATCTATCATTATAGATATAGATGAGTCATTTTGGAGCATCCTGAAGGATTTTTGATGTTCTAGACGAAAATCAAATTACACCCAAAACCATCACCTGATCCTTCCCAACCCCCAAAATCGATCAAGACTTCAAAATAGATACTTGACATGTACTAGAAAAAAAAACTCCTAATCAAGATCTATCATTATAGATATAGATGAGTCATTTTGGAGCATCCTGAAGGATTTTTGATGTTCTAGACGAAAATCAAATCACACCCAAAACCATCACCTGATCCTTCCCAACCCCCAAAATCGATCAAGACTTCAAAATAGATACTTGACATGTACTAGAAAAAGATACTCCTAATCAAGATCTATCATTATAGATATAGATGAGTCATTTTGGAGCATCCTGAAGGATTTTTGATGTTCTAGACGAAAATCAAATCACACCCAAAACCATCACCTGATCCTTCCCAACCCCCAAAATCGATCAAGACTTCAAAATAGATACTTGACATGTACTAGAAAAAGATACTCCTAATCAAGATCTATCATTATAGATATAGATGAGTCATTTTGGAGCATCCTGAAGGATTTTTGATGTTCTAGACGAAAATCAAATCACACCCAAAACCATCACCTGATCCTTCCCAACCCCCAAAATCGATCAAGACTTCAAAATAGATACTTGACATGTACTAGAAAAAGATACTCCTAATCAAGATCTATCATTATAGATATAGATGAGTCATTTTGGAGCATCCTGAAGGATTTTTGATGTTCTAGACGAAAATCAAATCACACCCAAAACCATCACCTGATCCTTCCCAACCCCCAAAATCGATCAAGACTTCAAAATAGATACTTGACATGTACTAGAAAAAGATACTCCTAATCAAGATCTATCATTATAGATATAGATGAGTCATTTTGGAGCATCCTGAAGGATTTTTGATGTTCTAGACGAAAATCAAATCACACCCAAAACCATCACCTGATCCTTCCCAACCCCCAAAATCGATCAAGACTTCAAAATAGATACTTGACATGTACTAGAAAAAGATACTCCTAATCAAGATCTATCATTATAGATATAGATGAGTCATTTTGGAGCATCCTGAAGGATTTTTGATGTTCTAGACGAAAATCAAATCACACCCAAAACCATCACCTGATCCTTCCCAACCCCCAAAATCGATCAAGACTTCAAAATAGATACTTGACATGTACTAGAAAAAGATACTGCTAATCAAGATCTATCATTATAGATATAGATGAGTCATTTTGGAGCATCCTGAAGGATTTTTGATGTTCTAGACGAAAATCAAATCACACCCAAAACCATCACCTGATCCTTCCCAACCCCCAAAATCGATCAAGACTTCAAAATAGATACTTGACATGTACTAGAAAAAGATACTCCTAATCAAGATCTATCATTATAGATATAGATGAGTCATTTTGGAGCATCCTGAAGGATTTTTGATGTTCTAGACGAAAATCAAATCACACCCAAAACCATCACCTGATCCTTCCCAACCCCCAAAATCGATCAAGACTTCAAAATAGATACTTGACATGTACTAGAAAAAGATACTCCTAATCAAGATCTATCATTATAGATATAGATGAGTCATTTTGGAGCATCCTGAAGGATTTTTGATGTTCTAGACGAAAATCAAATCACACCCAAAACCATCACCTGATCCTTCCCAACCCCCAAAATCGATCAAGACTTCAAAATAGATACTTGACATGTACTAGAAAAAGATACTCCTAATCAAGATCTATCATTATAGATATAGATGAGTCATTTTGGAGCATCCTGAAGGATTTTTGATGTTCTAGACGAAAATCAAATCACACCCAAAACCATCACCTGATCCTTCCCAACCCCCAAAATCGATCAAGACTTCAAAATAGATACTTGACATGTACTAGAAAAAGATACTCCTAATCAAGATCTATCATTATAGATATAGATGAGTCATTTTGGAGCATCCTGAAGGATTTTTGATGTTCTAGACGAAAATCAAATCACACCCAAAACCATCACCTGATCCTTCCCAACCCCCAAAATCGATCAAGACTTCAAAATTGATACTTGACATGTACTAGAAAAAGATACTCCTAATCAAGATCTATCATTATAGATATAGATGAGTCATTTTGGAGCATCCTGAAGGATTTTTGATGTTCTAGACGAAAATCAAATCACACCCAAAACCATCACCTGATCCTTCCCAACCCCCAAAATCGATCAAGACTTCAAAATAGATACTTGACATGTACTAGAAAAAGATACTCCTAATCAATATCTATCATTATAGATATAGATGAGTCATTTTGGAGCATCCTGAAGGATTTTTGATGTTCTAGACGAAAATCAAATCACACCCAAAACCATCACCTGATCCTTCCCAACCCCCAAAATCGATCAAGACTTCAAAATAGATACTTGACATGTACTAGAAAAAGATACTCCTAATCAAGATCTATCATTATAGATATAGATGAGTCATTTTGGAGCATCCTGAAGGATTTTTGATGTTCTAGACGAAAATCAAATCACACCCAAAACCATCACCTGATCCTTCCCAACCCCCAAAATCGATCAAGACTTCAAAATAGATACTTGACATGTACTAGAAAAAGATACTCCTAATCAAGATCTATCATTATAGATATAGATGAGTCATTTTGGAGCATCCTGAAGGATTTTTGATGTTCTAGACGAAAATCAAATCACACACAAAACCATCACCTTATCCTTCCCAACCCCCAAAATCGATCAAGACTTCAAAATAGATACTTGACATGTACTAGAAAAAGATACTCCTAATCAAGATCTATCATTATAGATATAGATGAGTCATTTTGGAGCATCCTGAAGGATTTTTGATGTTCTAGACGAAAATCAAATCACACCCAAAACCATCACCTGATCCTTCCCAACCCCCAAAATCGATCAAGACTTCAAAATAGATACTTGACATGTACTAGAAAAAGATACTCCTAATCAAGATCTATCATTATAGATATAGATGAGTCATTTTGGAGCATCCTGAAGGATTTTTGATGTTCTAGACGAAAATCAAATCACACCCAAAACCATCACCTGATCCTTCCCAACCCCCAAAATCGATCAAGACTTCAAAATAGATACTTGACATGTACTAGAAAAAGATACTCCTAATCAAGATCTATCATTATAGATATAGATGAGTCATTTTGGAGCATCCTGAATAATTTTTGATGTTCTAGACGAAAATCAAATCACACCCAAAACCATCACCTGATCCTTCCCAACCCCCAAAATCGATCAAGACTTCAAAATAGATACTTGACATGTACTAGAAAAAGATACTCCTAATCAAGATCTATCATTATAGATATAGATGAGTCATTTTGGAGCATCCTGAAGGATTTTTGATGTTCTAGACGAAAATCAAATCACACCCAAAACCATCACCTGATCCTTCCCAACCCCCAAAATCGATCAAGACTTCAAAATAGATACTTGACATGTACTAGAAAAAGATACTCCTAATCAAGATCTATCATTATAGATATAGATGAGTCATTTTGGAGCATCCTGAAGGATTTTTGATGTTCTAGACGAAAATCAAATCACACCCAAAACCATCACCTGATCCTTCCCAACCCCCAAAATCGATCAAGACTTCAAAATAGATACTTGACATGTACTAGAAAAAGATACTCCTAATCAAGATCTATCATTATAGATATAGATGAGTCATTTTGGAGCATCCTGAAGGATTTTTGATGTTCTAGACGAAAATCAAATCACACCCAAAACCATCACCTGATCCTTCCCAACCCCCAAAATCGATCAAGACTTCAAAATAGATACTTGACATGTACTAGAAAAAGATACTCCTAATCAAGATCTATCATTATAGATATAGATGAGTCATTTTGGAGCATCCTGAAGGATTTTTGATGTTCTAGACGAAAATCAAATCACACCCAAAACCATCACCTGATCCTTCCCAACCCCCAAAATCGATCAAGACTTCAAAATAGATACTTGACATGTACTAGAAAAAGATACTCCTAATCAAGATCTATCATTATAGATATAGATGAGTCATTTTGGAGCATCCTGAAGGATTTTTGATGTTCTAGACGAAAATCAAATCACACCCAAAACCATCACCTGATCCTTCCCAACCCCCAAAATCGATCAAATCAAATCAAATGGGGTGGCGCAACAGTCCGTTGTGAACCAGGGCCTAGTGACTTACAACTCTCAACCATTCCTGTGTGCGAATACTGTTGTCAGGAATGGATCGATTCCCAAAATCGATCAAGACTTCAAAATAGATACTTGACATGTACTAGAAAAAGATACTCCTAATCACGATCTATCATTATAGATATAGATGAGTCATTTTGGAGCATCCTGAAGGATTTTTGATGTTCTAGACGAAAATCAAATCACACCCAAAACCATCACCTGATCCTTCCCAACCCCCAAAATCGATCAAGACTTCAAAATAGATACTTGACATGTACTAGAAAAAGATACTCCTAATCAAGATCTATCATTATAGATATAGATGAGTCATTTTGGAGCATCCTGAAGAATTTTTGATGTTCTAGACGAAAATCAAATCACACCCAAAACCATCACCTGATCCTTCCCAACCCCCAAAATCGATCAAGACTTCAAAATAGATACTTGACATGTACTAGAAAAAGATACTCCTAATCAAGATCTATCATTATAGATATAGATGAGTCATTTTGGAGCATCCTGAAGGATTTTTGATGTTCTAGACGAAAATCAAATCACACCCAAAACCATCACCTGATCCTTCCCAACCCCCAAAATCGATCAAGACTTCAAAATAGATACTTGACATGTACTAGAAAAAGATACTCCTAATCAAGATCTATCATTATAGATATAGATGAGTCATTTTGGAGCATCCTGAAGGATTTTTGATGTTCTAGACGAAAATCAAATCACACCCAAAACCATCACCTGATCCTTCCCAACCCCCAAAATCGATCAAGACTTCAAAATAGATACTTGACATGTACTAGAAAAAGATACTCCTAATCAAGATCTATCATTATAGATATAGATGAGTCATTTTGGAGCATCCTGAAGGATTTTTGATGTTCTAGACGAAAATCAAATCACACCCAAAACCATCACCTGATCCTTCCCAACCCCCAAAATCGATCAAGACTTCAAAATAGATACTTGACATGTACTAGAAAAAGATACTCCTAATCAAGATCTATCATTATAGATATAGATGAGTCATTTTGAAGCATCCTGAAGGATTTTTGATGTTCTAGACGAAAATCATATCACACCCAAAACCATCACCTGATCCTTCCCAACCCCCAAAATCGATCAAGACTTCAAAATAGATACTTGACATGTACTAGAAAAAGATACTCCTAATCAAGATCTATCATTATAGATATAGATGAGTCATTTTGGAGCATCCTGAAGGATTTTTGATGTTCTAGACGAAAATCAAATCACACCCAAAACCATCACCTGATCCTTCCCAACCCCCAAAATCGATCAAGACTTCAAAATAGATACTTGACATGTACTAGAAAAAGATACTCCTAATCAAGATCTATCATTATAGATATAGATGAGTCATTTTGGAGCATCCTGAAGGATTTTTGATGTTCTAGACGAAAATCAAATCACACCCAAAACCATCACCTGATCCTTCCCAACCCCCAAAATCGATCAAGACTTCAAAATAGATACTTGACATGTACTAGAAAAAGATACTCCTAATCAAGATCTATCATTATAGATATAGATGAGTCATTTTGGAGCATCCTGAAGGATTTTTGATGTTCTAGACGAAAATCAAATCACACCCAAAACCATCACCTGATCCTTCCCAACCCCCAAAATCGATCAAGACTTCAAAATAGATACTTGACATGTACTAAAAAAAGATACTCCTAATCAAGATCTATCATTATAGATATAGATGAGTCATTTTGGAGCATCCTGAAGGATTTTTGATGTTCTAGACGAAAATCAAATCACACCCAAAACCATCACCTGATCCTTCCCAACCCCCAAAATCGATCAAGACTTCAAAATAGATACTTGACATGTACTAGAAAAAGATACTCCTAATCAAGATCTATCATTATAGATATAGATGAGTCATTTTGGAGCATCCTGAAGGATTTTTGATGTTCTAGACGAAAATCAAATCACACCCAAAACCATCACCTGATCCTTCCCAACCCCCAAAATCGATCAAGACTTCAAAATAGATACTTGACATGTACTAGAAAAAGATACTCCTAATCAAGATCTATCATTATAGATATAGATGAGTCATTTTGGAGCATCCTGAAGGATTTTTGATGTTCTAGACGAAAATCAAATCACACCCAAAACCATCACCTGATCCTTCCCAACCCCCAAAATCGATCAAGACTTCAAAATAGATACTTGACATGTACTAGAAAAAGATACTCCTAATCAAGATCTATCATTATAGATATAGATGAGTCATTTTGGAGCATCCTGAAGGATTTTTGATGTTCTAGACGAAAATCAAATCACACCCAAAACCATCACCTGATCCTTCCCAACCCCCAAAATCGATCAAGACTTCAAAATAGATACTTGACATGTACTAGAAAAAGATACTCCTAATCAAGATCTATCATTATAGATATAGATGAGTCATTTTGGAGCATCCTGAAGGATTTTTGATGTTCTAGACGAAAATCAAATCACACCCAAAACCATCACCTGATCCTTCCCAACCCCCAAAATCGATCAAGACTTCAAAATAGATACTTGACATGTACTAGAAAAAGATACTCCTAATCAAGATCTATCATTATAGATATAGATGAGTCATTTTGGAGCATCCTGAAGGATTTATGATGTTCTAGACGGAAATCAAATCACACCCAAAACCATCACCTGATCCTTCCCAACCCCCAAAATCGATCAAGACTTCAAAATAGATACTTGACATGTACTAGAAAAAGATACTCCTAATCAAGATCTATCATTATAGATATAGATGAGTCATTTTGGAGCATCCTGAAGGATTTTTGATGTTCTAGACGAAAATCAAATCACACCCAAAACCATCACCTGATCCTTCCCAACCCCCAAAATCGATCATGTTGACATGTACTAGAAAAAGATACTCCTAATCAAGATCTATCATTATAGATATAGATGAGTCATTTTGGAGCATCCTAAAGGATTTTTGATGTTCTAGACGAAAATCAAATCACACCCAAAACCATCACCTGATCCTTCCCAACCCCCAAAATCGATCAAGACTTCAAAATAGATACTTGACATGTACTAGAAAAAGATACTCCTAATCAAGATCTATCATTATAGATATAGTTGAGTCATTTTGGAGCATCCTGAAGGATTTTTGATGTTCTAGACGAAAATCAAATCACACCCAAAACCATCACCTGATCCTTCCCAACCCCCAAAATCGATCAAGACTTCAAAATAGATACTTGACATGTACTAGAAAAAGATACTCCTAATCAAGATCTATCATTATAGATATAGATGAGTCATTTTGGAGCATCCTGAAGGATTTTTGATGTTCTAGACGAAAATCAAATCACACCCAAAACCATCACCTGATCCTTCCCAACCCCCAAAATCGATCAAGACTTCAAAATAGATACTTGACATGTACTAGAAAAAGATACTCCTAATCAAGATCTATCATTATAGATATAGATGAGTCATTTTGGAGCATCCTGAAGGATTTTTGATGTTCTAGACGAAAATCAAATCACACCCAAAACCATCACCTGATCCTTCCCAACCCCCAAAATCTATCAAGACTTCAAAATAGATACTTGACATGTACTAGAAAAAGATACTCCTAATCAAGATCTATCATTATAGATATAGATGAGTCATTTTGGAGCATCCTGAAGGATTTTTGATGTTCTAGACGAAAATCAAATCACACCCAAAACCATCACCTGATCCTTCCCAACCCCCAAAATCGATCAAGACTTCAAAATAGATACTTGACATGTACTAGAAAAAGATACTCCTAATCAAGATCTATCATTATAGATATAGATGAGTCATTTTGGAGCATCCTGAAGGATTTTTGATGTTCTAGACGAAAATCAAATCACACCCAAAACCATCACCTGATCCTTCCCAACCCCCAAAATCGATCAAGACTTCAAAATAGATACTTGACATGTACTAGAAAAAGATACTCCTAATCAAGATCTATCATTATAGATATAGATGAGTCATTTTGGAGCATCCTGAAGGATTTTTGATGTTCTAGACGAAAATCAAATCACACCCAAAACCATCACCTGATCCTTCCCAACCCCCAAAATCGATCAAGACTTCAAAATAGATACTTGACATGTACTAGAAAAAGATACTCCTAATCAAGATCTATCATTATAGATATAGATGAGTCATTTTGGAGCATCCTGAAGGATTTTTGATGTTCTAGACGAAAATCAAATCACACCCAAAACCATCACCTGATCCTTCCCAACCCCCAAAATCGATCAAGACTTCAAAATAGATACTTGACATGTACTAGAAAAAGATACTCCTAATCAAGATCTATCATTATAGATATAGATGAGTCATTTTGGAGCATCCTGAAGGATTTTTGATGTTCTAGACGAAAATCAAATCACACCCAAAACCATCACCTGATCCTTCCCAACCCCCAAAATCGATCAAGACTTCAAAATAGATACTTGACATGTACTAAAAAAGAATCTCCTAATCAAGATCTATCATTATAGATATAGATGAGTCATTTTGGAGCATCCTGAAGGATTTTTGATGTTCTAGACGAAAATCAAATCACACCCAAAACCATCACCTGATCCTTCCCAACCCCCAAAATCGATCAAGACTTCAAAATAGATACTTGACATGTACTAGAAAAAGATACTCCTAATCAAGATCTATCATTATAGATATAGATGAGTCATTTTGGAGCATCCTGAAGGATTTTTGATGTTCTAGACGAAAATCAAATCACACCCAAAACCATCACCTGATCCTTCCCAACCCCCAAAATCGATCAAGACTTCAAAATAGATACTTGACATGTACTAGAAAAAGATACTCCTAATCAAGATCTATCATTATAGATATAGATGAGTCATTTTGGAGCATCCTGAAGGATTTTTGATGTTCTAGACAAAAATCAAATCACACCCAAAACCATCACCTGATCCTTCCCAACCCCCAAAATCGATCAAGACTTCAAAATAGATACTTGACATGTACTAGAAAAAGATACTCCTAATCAAGATCTATCATTATAGATATAGATGAGTCATTTTGGAGCATCCTGAAGGATTTTTGATGTTCTAGACGAAAATCAAATCACACCCAAAACCATCACCTGATCCTTCCCAACCCCCAAAATCGATCAAGACTCCAAAATAGATACTTGACATGTACTAGAAAAAGATACTTCTAATCAAGATCTATCATTATAGATATAGATGAGTCATTTTGGAGCATCCTGAAGGATTTTTGATGTTCTAGACGAAAATCAAATCACACCCAAAACCATCACCTGATCCTTCCCAACCCCCAAAATCGATCAAGACTTTCAAAATAGATACTTGACATGTATTAGAAAAAGATACTCCTAATCAAGATCTATCATTATAGATATAGATGAGTCATTTTGGAGCATCCTGAAGGATTTTTGATGTTCTAGACGAAAATCAAATCACACCCAAAACCATCACCTGATCCTTCCCAACCCCCAAAATCGATCAAGACTTCAAAATAGATACTTGACATGTACTAGAAAAAGATACTCCTAATCAAGATCTATCATTATAGATATAGATGAGTCATTTTGGAGCATCCTGAAGGATTTTTGATGTTCTAGACGAAAATCAAATCACACCCAAAACCATCACCTGATCCTTCCCAACCCCCAAAATCGATCAAGACTTCAAAATAGATACTTGACATGTACTAGAAAAAGATACTCCTAATCAAGATCTATCATTATAGATATAGATGAGTCATTTTGGAGCAACCTGAAGGATTTTTGATGTTCTAGACGAAAATCAAATCACACCCAAAACCATCACCTGATCCTTCCCAACCCCCAAAATCGATCAAGACTTCAAAATAGATACTTGACATGTACTAGAAAAAGATACTCCTAATCAAGATCTATCATTATAGATATAGATGAGTCATTTTGGAGCATCCTGAAGGATTTTTGATGTTCTAGACGAAAATCAAATCACACCCAAAACCATCACCTGATCCTTCCCAACCCCCAAAATCGATCAAGACTTCAAAATAGATACTTGACATGTACTAGAAAAAGATACTCCTAATCAAGATCTATCATTATAGATATAGATGAGTCATTTTGGAGCATCCTGAAGGATTTTTGATGTTCTAGACGAAAATCAAATCACACCCAAAACCATCACCTGATCCTTCCCAACCCCCAAAATCGATCAAGACTTCAAAATAGATACTTGACATGTACTAGAAAAAGATACTCCTAATCAAGATCTATCATTATAGATATAGATGAGTCATTTTGGAGCATCCTGAAGGATTTTTGATGTTCTAGACGAAAATCAAATCACACCCAAAACCATCACCTGATCCTTCCCAACCCCCAAAATCGATCAAGACTTCAAAATAGATACTTGACATGTACTAGAAAAAGATACTCCTAATCAAGATCTATCATTATAGATATAGATGAGTCATTTTGGAGCATCCTGAAGGATTTTTGATGTTCTAGACGAAAATCAAATCACACCCAAAACCATCACCTGATCCTTCCCAACCCCCAAAATCGATCAAGACTTCAAAATAGATACTTGACATGTACTAGAAAAAGATACTCCTAATCAAGATCTATCATTATAGATATAGATGAGTCATTTTGGAGCATCCTGAAGGATTTTTGATGTTCTAGACGAAAATCAAATCACACCCAAAACCATCACCTGATCCTTCCCAACCCCCAAAATCGATCAAGACTTCAAAATAGATACTTGACATGTACTAGAAAAAGATACTCCTAATCAAGATCTATCATTATAGATATAGATGAGTCATTTTGGAGCATCCTGAAGGATTTTTGATGTTCTAGACGAAAATCAAATCACACCCAAAACCATCACCTGATCCTTCCCAACCCCCAAAATCGATCAAGACTTCAAAATAGATACTTGACATGTACTAGAAAAAGATACTCCTAATCAAGATCTATCATTATAGATATAGATGAGTCATTTTGGAGCATCCTGAAGGATTTTTGATGTTCTAGACGAAAATCAAATCAAACCCAAAACCATCACCTGATCCTTCCCAACCCCCAAAATCGATCAAGACTTCAAAATAGATACTTGACATGTACTAGAAAAAGATACTCCTAATCAAGATCTATCATTATAGATATAGATGAGTCATTTTGGAGCATCCTGAAGGATTTTTGATGTTCTAGACGAAAATCAAATCACACCCAAAACCATCACCTGATCCTTCCCAAC
>NW_026605610.1:0-43983 GCF_945859685.1 Eupeodes corollae | reverse complement strand
AATTGACTGAGCAGTTAGAACGTTTACAGCATCAGTACTCGAGAGTGTTGAAGAAACCGTTCCAAAAAAAACTCAAAGTCGAAACAATAATAATTCGCTTCCCTTCTATGTAGTGGAAGCAATTAAAGTAAGAAACAAAAATAGAACCCAATGGATAAGGACCAGGGACGAATACTTTCTATCTGAAATGAATAGAATGAACCTGTTCATCAAAAATTCAATCTTTCTTTTCAGAAATCAGAGCTGGGGCAATAAATTACAGGGTTTAGATATAGGTAGCAAGCCGTTTTGGAATATTATAAAAGTAATTAAAAAGAAAAAAGTTCATATTCCGTCATTTAAAATAGGTAATTCTATATTAATATCCAACGACGAAAAAGCCAACGCATTAGCCCGCACATTTTGTGCAAACAGTTTAGTTGCTGGCAACAATGCAACTAATAATCACATAGAATGTATTGTTTATCAAGCAATGCAATTACTCAACGAAAGTGTCCTTGATGTAACCGAAGATATAGTATCTTTTGATGACGTTGCATTTGTTTTAAAAAGTCTTAAGACCACAAAATCTCCCGGATTTGACGGAATTAAAAATCTTTTTTTAAAGAATCTTCCAAAAATAGGCATAAGATACCTCAAAAACTTGTTTAACAATTGTTTCAAAACAGGTTACTTCCCCACAGAGTGGAAAACAGCCAAAGTCATTCCTATCCATAAGCCAGGAAAAAGTTTTAGTGATCCTTCTAGTTATAGACCAATTAGTTTGTTGTGCTCATTAAGCAAATGTTTAGAAAAACTTATAAAAAAAAACTCGTTTTGCATGTAGATCAATTTGATATCTTGCCACCAGAACAATTTGGCTTTAGAAGGTATCATAGTACAACTAACCAAATTGACAGAATAACAAAGTTTGTAAAAAATAACTTGTCTTCAGGAAAGAGCACAGGAATGGTACTTATTGATGTGGAAAAAGCGTTTGACACTGTCTGGCATGAGGGCTTGATTCAAAATTGATGTAAAAATTATTTTGTCATTTCTGTCAAACCGAACATTTAAAGTCTGTATGAACAACTGGTACACTGAAGAGAACAATATCACTACAGGTGTACCCCAAGGGTCAGTTCTAGGCCCATTTTTATATAACATATATACTTACGATTTCCCTAAACTTCAAAATTGTGAAACTGCAATATTTGCTGATGACACTTGCGTTTATTAATCAGATTCAACTGGTTTTTGCATTGAAACCAACTTGCAATCTGCTCTGAATACTATTCAGATTTATTTCAATAATTGGAAAATAAAAATAAATGCATCAAAGACACAGGCTCTTTTTTTTACGAAAAAAAGGAAACCTTGTTTACTGCCATACAATAACCTTCAATTGAACGGAGAGCAAAATGAGTGGAAGTCAAGTGCTAAGTATCTTGGGGTACACCTGGACAAAACATTGACGTTTAACTTGCACATTCAGCAAACATTAAATAAGCTGAATATTGTGATAAAAACACTTTATCCTTTTATAAATCGCAAGTCTAAGATGAGTGCAGAAAACAAACTAATGATATTTAAGTCCATTTTCCAAAGTATAATTTTCTATGGTTCCCCTGTCTGGGGAAAATGTGCCAAAACTCATATACAAAAATTACAAATAATGCAAAATAAAATATTAAAAATTATGCTTAATCTGCCCTGGTACTTTTCTACAAAAGAGCTTCATAGAATAGCAAATATTGATGAGGTTCCTGTAAGAATTTCGAAGTTACAAGACCGTTACATTTTATCGTGTAATTGTTCGGATAACAATTTAATCTCAAACTTAGCTGCTTAAGGTGTTAGTAAATTTTTGTTTTCTTTTCATTTATTTATTAATAAATGAATGTTACATTTATCTAATTAATTATTATTTATTTATATACTGAATTTGTTTTCTCTATTTTTTTCTTGTTATTTATTTATTTGTTTAGGTAATTTAATTAATGGTTTTTAAATTATTGGCATATTAAAGGTATAAAAACCCTTTTAGTGTTTGCTAATTATAAAAAAAAAAAAAAAAAATTATTAAAATATTTATTTATTAATCTCTGTATTTATTTGTTCACTTGTTCATTATTTATTAAAATTGTTCATTCGTGTTTAATTATTTTATTCATTTATTTATTTATTTCTATTTATTTATTTATTTACTTTTATTTATTTACTTTTATTTATTTATTTATTTATTTATTTATTAATTTATTACTTATTGTTCATTTTTTCAATAATTTATTTATTTTCTCGTTTGTATTTAATTATTTGTTATTCACTTGTTGATTTATTTATTTATTTTTTATACTTATTTATGTATTTATTTATTAATTTATTTATATATTTATTCTTTAATTTATTATTAATTTATTCATTCTTATTTATTAACATAATTTTTTTCTGTGATAAAATCTAAACAACATCTTAAGACAGTTTTCTGCTCCCCACTTCTCTCTTCCTATGAAAAAAATTCTAATATCTAATGAAGGTTTTTTAGTAACTTTTCCTTCAAAATGTAATAAATCTGTGATATAAATTGAATGCTTGTTATAATATTTTTAGTAGTAAGGTGGAATGTAAGACACCATATTTCTATAAATTGTGCAATCTAGGTTTAAATTATAAGAATTTCAGTTACAATAAAGATCTATCTATTTATCTATCTAATAGGCAAGAGGAACACCGACTTCTCAGAACGAAAAAGAGAGCGCATGAGAAGCGTGCGGTTGAAGATGTTGAGAGGTTTGAAAGCAGGAATGAAGTTTGAAAGTTTTATGAACAGGTGAAACGTAATTCAATGGTACATAAACCTAGAACCGAAGGCTGCAAAGACGAAAGTGGAAACATGAAAGGGGAAGAAAGCTGAGGATATGGAAGGACCACTTCTGCAGACTGTATAACGACTACGATGAATTGAATTCCGCTGTCAGGCAGGATGATCCATTCAATATAGACGACGAAAGCCAACAATCCCGTTCTCCTGACTAAGACGAAGTAAAGATTGCCATATCTAAGGTGAAGTCTATTAAAGCTGCTGGAGCGGATGGCTAGAATGCCGAGCTCTTTAAAGCTGCTGGAGATAAATTGGTTAGGAGCATGCACCAACTTATCTGTTGGTATCTGAATGGAACCTCAGTATTGTTTGCACGATCCTTAAAAAAGGAGATCCTCTAAACTGCACCAGCTATAGAGGAATCAGTCTACTTAACATCGCCTATAAAATCTTCTCTGCCGTAATATGTGAACGTCTAAAGCCCATCGTCAACAACCTGATAGGTCCTTATCAGTGTAGTTTTAGAGTAGGAAAGTCCGCAGTTGATCAAATATTCACATTAATAATAATCTCCAGGGACGAGCTGTATTGAGCCATGTCTTGTTTTGGCATTCTTGGCAAACTTGTACGTTTGTGAACGATGATCATAGAGAATCCACGCTGCTTCATAAAGGTTGGAAACAACTTAACAGAACCTTTCAATGTCAAAAAAGGTTTTAGACAAGGTGATGCGCTGTCATATGATTTTTTTAACATCGTGCTTGAAAGAATAGTGCAGAGCTAACACGTCAACACTCTCTTTTAAAATTCTGTCCAATAACTAGCCTATGCTGAAAATATTGACATAATCGGAAGAACTCAGCGTGATGTCAATGGGGCTTTTGTGAGTATTGAGGCAGAGGACAAAACAAAGATCATGCTGTCGTCAAGAAAGGACAAACAACACCGTTGTCTTGGTGAAACGTCACAATCGACAGACGTAACTTTGAGGTAGTCAAGGACTTCGTCTACCTAGGCTCCGTTGTAAACGCAAAAAACAACACCAGCGCTGAGATCAAACGCAGAATAACTCTTGCTAACCGCTGTTTCTTTCTACTAAGAAAGCAATTGAGTGGTAAAGTCCTCTCTCGAGGGACCAAAGTGTTGCTATATAAGGCCCTTATCATCCCCGTCCTTCTATAAGGTGCAGAAGCATGGACCATGACAAAAGCGGATGAAAGCACCTTGGGTCGCTTCGAGAGAAAAGTTCTTCGTGTGATCTACGGTCCCGTATGCATCGAAGGGGAGTGGAGGAGAAGATGGAACGACGAACTGTACGGGCTGTACAGCGACGTAGACTTAGCAAGAAGAGTAAAAGTCCAACGACTAAGATGGCTGGGTCACGTAGAGCGAAGGAAAACCAATGCACCGGCCCGGAAAGTATTCGAATCCACACCCACAGGACAGCGCAGTATAGGAAGACAGCGGATCAGGTGGCGAAGTGGAAGGTGTTCTCACCCAACTTGGAGCGTGAAACTGGAGACATCTAGCTAGGGACTAAGCTAGACGGAGAAGTTTGTTGGGTGAGGCCCTAGTTCACACAGGACTGTAGCGCCACCTTAAGTAAGTAAGCAATCCATACATTCCAATCCTAACATCATGCATAAAATATAAGATCATATCACTCAATTCGTCTAGTTTGGCATATTGCGGCAACATTAATGCAACTGCAAGGCATCAATAAAAATCCTTTGATACAGTTTAACCACTTCCAGTTCTTATTTGTAAAAGGTAAAAGGTGCAGAAACTCAAAATCCAGTAAATTTTTCAAAAATTGGGAAAACCTTTTGAAAGTAATGTCTTTTATTTAGATAAGTATTATAAAATTAAAGATGTCAATAACATTTCATATTATTTCAACCAATTTTATAAAGAATATTTCCTTCTTCCATGATGGAAGATTAGAACGAATCCACCAAATAAGAATTTTACGAGCTCCTTCCACAAAACTTATGAGCAATGCCCCAAAAACGATCCGAAGATATTGCTGTTGTGAGATTTGCCTAAATAGGTAAATGTTTACTAGGTCAATTGAAAGACTACACAACATTACGTCTGAAAACGACTTAGGCCTTTCGACCTCAATAAATTCATCTGGTTGATGATCAGGAGTTTCACCAAATTATATTCTGGATAAGCTGATACACATTACAAGAATGATATTGAAGAATGCTCACTACTCTGTCAATATTGGCAGAAACTCAACAGATATCCTTAAAAACACCACAGGATTACGAAAAGGGAACAACGTCACGTTGTCATGCTGCTGTTTCAATATTGTTCTTAGGAAAGTAACGTAAAACTTAGCGGCCACACAAATTGAAACTGTTAAGGGTGCCTTTTCCAACATCGATTCTGATGCGAACAAAATGGGTCTTGTGATAAAGTGAGTTTTCCATTAAAGACTTGGACAGAAAATGACCATCAATAGGCAAAACTTAAGATTTGGTCAAAGAATTCATCTACTTGAACAATGCTGTTAACACTGCAAAAGATATCAGTCCTAAACCAAACGTAAAATAACTCTTGTTTATCGCTATTTCTTGGGACTAAGTAGCAAATGAGAAATAAGTGGAACCACAATGGAGAAGTTGTACGAAACCCTCATCACAAGCAACGGTTTCAATGCATGGTTGATAAAGATTCTATTGGAATGTACAGAAGTTCTGTAAACTGATTTGTGGTAATTGTCAAAATAACACCTACTGGAGACGATACAACCCTGAACTGTACGAGCTTCTTGTCATTGTTAAAAAACTGCGGGAATGATGGGTATGGAATGTTGACCGAATAAGCCAGGGGGAATAAGAAGCAGATGCTGACCACATAACATAAGTTCAGGCCTTTGCACGCCGGATTGGTATTCAAAACTGGTGAAAGCAAGCTAAATATTGAGTAAGCTGGCAGAATCTATTAGGTACTTGAGGCCCAGGAGACCCCCACGCTGTAGGGTCAGCCAAAGTATAGTAATATTTTGTGGTTTAGTAGACAAAAACATTCAATCCAATTTTTTGATATTATATTTTCAAATTTCCAACTTAATAAAAGAAAAAAAAAACTGCAATAATTTCTGAAAAATCTGTTTTTTTTTATGAAAGTATTTAAGAAACAAACTTTTTGTAGAAACAAGGTTCACAAAGAAACTTTCAGATATGTGGTTTTTGATTCCTTATTCTTTCATTCTTTATATCAGCTTACGTCAAAGATCTTTTTACTTATTTTAAAGGAAATACAAATTTAATTGTAGCCATTAAGTTTTAAGCACAATGATAAATTGTTTCTTCCATTTCCGTAGAAAAACAAGACCTTACCACTTCTATTCCTTCCAAGCCCAAATTAATATCGATATAAGTCTGATCTCTCTTCGATAAAATGAATAAATTCTGACCAAGAATCAATTTTAAATCCTTTTTTCTCTCTTAAACTCTTGTGATAAAATTCATTGGAACTAATTTATCTTCGATACTGTTTCCTGGAAAATGTTCAAAACATTTCAATTAGGTTTGCTGAATATTTTAAAGACTTAAAGTGCTCTCTTTTGATTTGTTTATGCATCATCATTGTCTACGTTTAATGCACGTGCATTAAATGTATGTGTCAGTAAAAAACATTAACATTACAACAGAATAATATCCCAACATCATCATCATCATTTCCTGGGATATATATGCAAATGAATTTTCGAACATTTAAAATTCTTTCGAAAAAGAGGGAGTAATACCATCAATAGCGACTTCGACGCCACCACCCGCTGTCTTTTGTTAAAATTGAATACAATTTCACTTACATATTATATTATGGTGACATATGAAAGGATATTATGTAATGTAAGCCTTTTATGTGATTTATGTACACACTACATAAACACATACACAAACACTCTGTATCAGATCCTTTTTCTTCTTAAGTGATGCGCTGTAAGTACCTTTCTACTTTTTTTATTCATTATTTGATACTTATTCGATTTTATCATTATTTTCATCATATACTCTTCCACATTCATTGTGTTGAGAATTTGATACATGAAGATGGAAGGAAAATCGATGAATTACATGTCATTATGATGATGATGAAAATTGTAGAGAAAAGAAAAAACATACTGTTAGAATTTTCTTTGACTTATTGGAAGGGGGTTTGATTTTTTTTCAATATTAAATTAAATTTTTCTTCAAAATTAAATTAAATAAGTTCAAGTTTCAGAATTCTTAACTATGGTTTAATAAATCTGTCAATATTTTTAAAGGAGTACACGAGTAAGATTACAGAGTCCTTGTTGCTCTTAATCATAAGAAAGTTATATTCTTATCTCTAACGCATATACTTCTCAAAATTCAACTAAACCTTTGAGCTGATAAATAGCTACAACACTCTTAAAAGGACCTTCGTCCCACACACACATTTTATATACATATACCTCTTTGAATATCCTTACACTTAACTTATCAGTCCACTTGATTCAATTCGAATCGAGTAGAGTCGAATTATATCCCATAATCCCCGTCCATTAATCGAATCGAAAACCCCCAAAATGCCTCAGGTGGGTCAAAAGCCCGTAAATCAAAGCTAAACAAAATAAATCAGCGATTAATTTAATGCCTTTCCACCATCGGCTAACATGTCATCCCTTTGAAAACAAAACAAATACGAGTATTAACAATATAAAGCCTTCTTTTTCCTAAAGGCATCCTGTGTGTGTCCTGTCCTATGCAGAATCGCAAAGAAAATCTTAAACCAAAGGACCTGTAAATACATAAATAGGTACAACTGCAAAATATCCTTTTTATTTATCATTTGATGTTGTATTTGCATACATACAGATATAAATAAGTATGAGTAGTTTGCAAGGAGTCTTAAAGATATAATTACGTGTATCCTCTAATTCCTTATTTATGATGAATTTCATTATACGTTATCCCTGAGATTTTATGGTAATGTTTGTTAAATCCCCGTATTTGAATTTACTTTTGGCTATGGTACCGTTACCGCTGTGCTGCTATTCCCATTCCGCGCGCCTTCGCTGTGTAATTATTTATTTGATGCTCAGGATGATGTCGCCAGATCCGATGCAATGTCAAGGATCAGAAACCGGAAAAATGTCTTCTTTTTTTTCCTTTCGTCCTTTTTTAGTCGAGTGGGTTGTGTGGTTGGAAAGAAAAGAGTGGATGGGGTGGGTTAGAAGATTTAGGGTTGCAACTCAGGGGCGGATGGATTGTGTAATTCGTAATCTGGTAAAAAGTCTCATGAATAATCGTTCCGTGGCATCTTAGGAGTTAAGATGATAAATTGTTTCGTAGCATTTTTTTTGTTGAGTAAAAGTGTTTTCTTTTTTCCTACTTCAAGCTTCTGCTACACCTAAACCCTTCCTAATCATTATCCTTCTTTGAAGAAAATTCAAAGCTCAAAAATATTGTTGTTTTGTTGGCTGGATGTTCCTTTAAGGATAATGTGATGGACGATGAATAAATGGGCAGGAGGTAGGTATAAACCATCAGTAGTAATCTCCAAGACAAGAATGATATAGTGAAAGAGAGGGATAGAGAGGAAGTGTGAAAGAAGAAAGACTTTAAGCAAAAAGTACATCAAAGTCAAAGAATGTCCTTTCGACCATCAAAAAATAAAACAGAACAGAAGAAACATCCCAAAAAAGACTAAACCTATATCTGAATATGACGGACACAGAGAGAGGGGGAACCAAAACGAAACGAAAGACATCCTGATGATGATTTTCTCTGTTTTAGACTGCAGAAGCTAGGGTAAAAGTTGCAAAAGTGTCTTCTTCATCTACTTCAGCAGACAAGGATTAAATCAGCAAGAAGTTTTCATAGCAAAAGATGGCACTAAAGGTTAGAAAAGTAAAGTCAGTTAAGAAAGGTTTTTTTTTGGATCTATATAAATGTACATACTTATACATATAAAAATAAGTATATATGTAAAAGGATAAGTGGAACAGAGAGAGAATTTACGACACAACATTTTAAGAAGCAAAGATTTGTTACGATTTTTTTTCTTCAAATTTTCAATTTTTATTTTGTTGCTTTTCGTCCTTACAGAAAGGATTCTTAGTTGTAATACATACACAAACACACTTACACGTTCTTATAAACAGAAAGGATTGCGTATTTATGTATAGGTATGTGTATAGACATAGAAGGATGAATGAATCTCGTAGGGAATAAATTGTGAGTGCTTCTGAGATTAATTGCGTTGCAGGAACAATTAAAATGAGATCAGTCTTATAAGACTGTTTTTTCCTTTCTTAAAGCAATTTTATAAAACTTTTTCTTCGTCATCATTTAGAAGAATGAAAGTTATGTGAATGTTGTCTTGGGAATTTTATGGTAGGTAGTTTATGATGGGTATGTTTTTGATACTTCGAGTGTCATTCACAATAGAGGAGATTGTTGATTTGGGGATGTGTATTTCTTTGAAACTAACTTACGTGATGATTTCGTGAAGAAAATGATGGAAAATTAATTAGAATGAAAACATTTTAGTAAGTTGCGTCTTTAACAAAACAAAGAATCTAAAATTCCAAAAATATTATATTTTAACACACATTTGTTTAAAATAAACTCTTTTTATTAACAGAAAAAATTAATACATTTTTTGTTGCTCTTTGAAATTTTTTTTTAAAAAGAGTTTAAAAAGAATTCAAAAAAATGCAGCCAAAATATCAACTTTAAGCTGATTTTTCAAGTTATATTCGAAATTTTAAGACAGTAAAATATTATTTTTGGTAGAACAGTTTTATGTAAGAAAAACTGTCTTTAAATATTATAAAATATTAGGAGCAATATTTTTGTGAGATGGAAAAACTTCCTTTACTTCAAAAATTCCAGCCAAAATTTGGTTTTTAGAACTTTTCATTCTTTTTTGTTTGAGGTTTTTAATTTAATACATTTTGTAATAAAAAAGTAGAACTTCTTTTAAGTCTTATTAGTTTTTGTAAAAAAATGTATCAGATGTAGAAGATACAATTTTGGATGAATGTTGAAAACGAGTTTAACAAAAAAAAAAAACTAATGACCCAGAGATTCGAAAATTAAATTTATAGAAGTGATTTTTGCATTTATCATTCATTGATACGATGTTATCGCTGAATAGGGTTTTTGGTTTGTTTCTTGGGTATCATACTTTAATTACACGCAAAAACAAAATAAAAAGAAAAAATAACTAAGGAATGTTGATACTATTTATTTTGATTAAGAGACCGTTA
Organism: Eupeodes corollae; assembly: GCF_945859685.1. Taxonomy (NCBI): domain Eukaryota; kingdom Metazoa; phylum Arthropoda; class Insecta; order Diptera; family Syrphidae; genus Eupeodes; species Eupeodes corollae. Next base: position 33,928 of record NW_026605610.1, on the reverse strand, counting down.
AATTATGTTTTAAAATGATTTCGTATATTTCTTTCATTACAACAAATAAGCAATGGACATTTGTTTATGTGTACATACAGTTCAAGGCAAATTGAAAGAATAGATATGAAGGCGGAATGTTCATTTTACATAAAATCTCATGAGTTTTTCCACAATCTCAATTTTTTTGCTGCCCACACTTGGGCTGCGTGAAACAGGATTGATTGAGATACTGCTTCGAAAACTTTATATTTACTGCTATACGTTATGTTTTTGTTGTTGAAACATTCTTTCCATGCCAAGTTAATTGCGGTTTTAGCCTTAAGAGGTTTTTCGTTGAGGTGTTTTTCCATACTTAAGTTTTGGGTAAAATATACTCCTAAGTATTTGTATTCTTTCAATCTTTTTATGTTTTCATTGTTGAAGTACCATTTCTCACTTGATATCCGATTTGTTCAGGTTCACTACAAAGCTCCATCGTCTACAGTTCTCTGAAAGTCAATTTATCATAAACTGTAAGGATTGCTGTGAGTTTGCCGTCAAGACTATACGAGTATCATCTGCGAAGAGTAAGGCTTTAATGACCTCTCCAGCATGTATAACAACTCCTGGTAATGCGTCAGTGATGTCATTTATAAATAGTGCGAACAAGCTAGGACAGCCCTGTCTTACTCCCGACTGCGTCTGAAACCAATCAAATACCTGCTTTCCATTCTATACCGCTGCTCTCGTGTCTGCGAACTAGTTCTGAATAACTCTTCCAAACTTAAACGACATCGCGGATCCAAACTACTTGAACATCAATGCGTTTTAATCAAATGAGTCAAATGCAGCTTTAAGATCCACAAAAAAAGTGTATAGCTTTATTTTTTCCAAAAAGGACTCAGCAATGCTCCCTAAAATGAATATATGATCGATGGTTAAGTAACCCGACCTGAATCAGGCTTGAGACTCACATAATATATTATTCGATTCTATCCACGTGTTCAGCCGCTTTAGTAGAATCATAGTAAAGACACAAGCGTCCATAGGTTTTGTCTATAAACTCCTACTCTCACCTCCCCGCGGTGAACATCGGGTTCCTAGTACATCAACTGGAGATTGGGTTCTAATCCCAGTGGAAAGTTGTTGGGGGCAGCAAACGAGAGAGGTGTTTCCACTAAGGCACCTCTCCTTATTACAGCGGACGAACTCTCGAGATGGAATCAACGGTTCCAGTAAGGTTGAACTACTTAGTGAACACCTTATAGGGCTTCTTCGGCATATTCGAAGCGCAGGCCTGAAAGGAGCTGTTTATCCGGCTCCCCTTCCTTGGAGTTATACTAAGGATCTGGCCCTACAGGTTGAGGGTTGTGCCGTCGGGGTGACTTCCTGGCCACGTAAAAAATACCTTTAGTTGCGAAGCACCAACAAGCCTCGGATACTGACGGATTCACTGTTGACAACCCACGTAAACGAAATAAGGACAACGAACTTCGGATATGTACGTGGAATGTTAGGTCCCTTAACAGACTACGTGCAGCCGAACAATTAGCGGAAGCCCTAAACTGCTGCAAGGCAGATATAACCGCCGTCCAAGAAGTGCGATGGGATGGACCGGCGATGACTACGGCGACTGCTACCGAGAACAAAGACAGCAACTATTTGGGTGTGAATTTGTTGTTGGAACTAGACTAAGGCAAAAAGTCTTGAGTTTCAACAGTGTGAGCGAGCGCATCACGACAATCCGCATCAAGGCTAAATTCGCCAACATAAGCCTAATATGCGCGCATGCCCCAACAGAGGAGAAAGATGAAGACACCAAAGACATATTCTTCGAGCTCTTGGACAAGACATTATGAGCAGTGCACTGGCTTGTGACATTAAAATTGTCTAAGGAGATTTTAATGCCAAGCTAGGAAGAGAAGACATCTTTGGTGGCATAATCGGGAGATACAGCCTGCACGACACTACCTCCGACAACGGATTCAGGCTGGTCGATTTCGCTGCGGGGCGAGACGTTCTGGTAGCTAGTACGCAGTTCACGCATCTTAATATCCACAAGGGGACATGGAAATCTCCTGATCAATCAACCGTCAACCAGATTGACCACATTGCGATCGACGCACGACACTTCTGCAGTATGCAGGATATCTGAACATTCCGAGAGGCCAACATTGACTCCGGCCACTACCTCGTTGTAGCCAAGGTACGGCTACGGATATCCCGATCCAAGCCAAAACAAGGATGCACTGTCATGCGACTTCTTCAACATCGTTCTGGAAAGAATTGTGCAAAACTCAACCGTCAACACTAGAGACACAATCTTCCAAAGGACCATCCAATTACCCCGATACGCAGATGATATTGACATAATTGGAAGATCAAAGCGTGATGTCAGTGGAGCGTTTTTGAGCATTGCGACGGAAGCGAAGAAGATGGGTTTAGTGGTCAATGAGGACTGTCATTAAAAAAGACACTGAACAACGACGTCTTGGACAAAACGTCACCATGGACAGCTATAACTTTGAGGTAGTTAAGGATTTTTTCTACCTAGGCACACAGCTATTAACACAGACAACGACACCAGCGCTGAAATCAAATGAAGAATAACTCTTGCAAATCGCTGCTTCTTTGGACTTAGAGAAGTAAAGTCCTCACTCGAGCATTTAAAATCACCATCTATAAGTCACTCATCATCATTTATGACGCTGAGGCATGGACCCTGTCAGAGAAAGATGAGAGCGTCTTAGAATGCTTAGAGAGAAAAATTCTTCGGGTGATTTTCGGTCCCGTACGCATAGATGGGCAATGGAGGAGAAGATATAACGACGAACTCTACGGGTTGCACAGCGACACTGACCTAGTAAGCAGAATTAAAGTCCAACGGCTTAGATGGCTAGGTCATGTAGAGTGGATGGACATCAACGATCCAGCCCGGAAGGTCTTCGAATCCAATCCCGAGGGACGGCGCAGTAGAGGAAGACCGCGACTCATGTGGCGCACCCAGGTGGGAGAGGACCTCAACAAACTTGGCGTGCGAAACTGAAAACAGCTAGTTAGGGACCGAGCTGGCTGGAGACTCATGTTGGTTGGAGCCCAGGTCCGCCCTGGACTGTAGCGCCACCTTAAGTGGACAAAATATTTTATTTGACGTGTATCGCCAGATCATTCCTAACGAAAGGAAAGAAGTTATACACTTTCTTCATTGACTTCAAGTCAGCTTTCTATTCAATTCATCGGAATGCATTGTCTTACAAGCTAAGCTGCTTAGGTATATCCACAAAAATGTTGAATACGCTAAAAGGACTCTACGCGAGCACCCAAACAATGGTATGGAATGGAACAGAAATATCAGAATGGTTCCACACGACATCATTTCTATTTTCTCTGTTCTTAGATGATCTCAATACATTTTTACCTGGTGGTATTAGTTTGTCCGGCGCCAAAACTAAAGCACTGTTATATGCAGATGATGTTGTCATATTTTCAGAGACTTCAAATATGTTGCAAATAATGATAAACAAACTCCATTAATATTGGAAAGTATGGAATCTGACTGTTAATACCAATAAATCGAGAGTAATGATATGCAAGAGAAGAAAAATGGAAATGGGAAAATGTAGATCTTGAGGTGATGAGAGATTAATAATATTTGGGGGTAATCATAACGCTATCACTATCTCTACAAAAACATCTGAAGACAAGCCTAATCAAAGCAAAAATAGCTATCAACTGCAACTTCTTAAGCCAGAAGCATTTTGCCAAAAGCACAAAGTATAAACTATTTGAGTCCGTAATGTGATCGATATTATGCTATGCTGGCCATGAATGGGGATTTCAGCAGTATGAAGAGGTAAAAAAAACTTTTAAGATACTTTATTAAAAACAAAATTTTTGGCTCCCAGAACCTACTATATGCATGCTACCTATGTATATGTTGCATCTAGGAGTAGCAACCCTCTGTATCTTCACATTGAAGATGCATCTGCAATATATATTAAAAGTTACAGCGCTGTCAAACCATCGGCTACACAACATAATCGTTAGACATTTGCTTTCTAGGAATTCCCAATTCTTGAAGAGTGGACTCGACTTGGTTTTGAACATGACATCCAGTTGCTAGAATCAGGTACAGAGGATTGGAAAATTTAATGCCCACTATTGCTGGGAAAAATTGAAGCATTCTTTTTCTTTTAGGAAAAAACGTCCTCAACAATAAAGATATCATTTTAATTCTAAATGGTGAAAACTGGACAGCATTGTCCAATTTCGTCCGCACGGTGCTCCACTATAGAAAACAAATTTTTAACCAACCTTTTTAATAATTTAATTTAAAAATGATCGAATACCTCATTCAATACTCTTTTTGACATTAAAACTATAATTAGAATACATTTATGTATGTCTTTGGATGGCGGGTCAACAAGTCCGTGACTTTTTGAATTTCTGACCTCTTTACTGAAACAGCAACAATGCTCCTGTCAACAGGCATCTGTCAGTTGACTCCGGTCAAAATTTAAACTTGCTGCGTCAGTTAGTTTGTGTTTGACAGCTATTTTTATCAGACTACTCACTAATTTGAGGTTAAATGGAAAAAAGTAAATTTCGTGTGCTTATTAAGCATTATTTCTTGCGAAAAAAAAACCATTACCGAGACCAAGGCTAAGCTTGATAAATATTATGGGGACTCTGCACCATCGATGGTAAAAAAGTGGTCTACTGAATTTCGTTGTGGCCGTACAAGCACTGAAGATGCCGAACGTCCTAGACGCCCAGTTGAGGTCTCTACACCCGAAGCAATCGACAAAATTCACGATATGGAGTTGGCCGACCGAAGATTCAAAGTGCGAGAGATTGTGGAAGTCGTAGAGATCTCGCATGGCTCAGTGGTTTCAATGTTGAATGATCACTTGGGCATGAAAAAGGTTTCCGCAAGATAGGTGCCGCGTTTGCTCACAGTCGACCACAAAAATCCATGAATTGGGCTATGAATTGCTCCCTCATCCACCCTATTCTCCAGATTTGGCTCCGAGCGACTACTTCTTGTTCCCAAACCTGAAGAAATGGCTTGGTGGAAAAAGATTTGACTCCAATGATGAAGTCATCTCGCAAAACAAATGCCTATTTTGAGGATCTCGACAAAGTGTATAGAGCTCAAAGGAGGCTACATTGAAAAATAAAATGCTTTATTTTTATCAAAAAATCTGTGTTTTATTCCAAAAGTCACGGACTTATTGACCCGCCTACATTTAAATTTTAATTATATTCTCAAATTTAAAAATGCACTTCCTTGGCAATATCTTGCTAAGTAACCCAATCCCAAAATGTTACCCTTATTTATATCCTTTTTGAAATGTTGCTCATTATCAAATGAGAGAAGAGTCTAGCTACTTCTTCTATGTATGTATGTATCTCATACTAAATACATATAAGAAATCATCATCAGTTTAAAACTCTTATTTGAAGATTTGGCAAGTTTGTACCTAAGTACTTAAAGTTAAATTTTTCCGAAGTTATCTTAATCCTGCAATCCAGTCTTCAATTCTTTATTGTACCTATTCGTTTTATGTATCACACATGAAATCTCAACCTAAAAGGAAAAAGCTAATGTCCTTGCATACTAATATGAGATTTCTTTTATATCCTGTCTGCAAATTAATCATTCTCTCACATCTAAACTAAAAAAGAACTAAAACATCACTATACCGCTACCTATGTACCAAAAATTTGACATTATCATTGCCTTCTGCTTTGAAAACGACAACAATCTCTTCGTCTTCGTGCTATGTCCTTATTTTTCTGTTTGTTCCTATTTCACTTTATATAACGAAAGGATTGTTCATTTTCAATGTTTAACACGAGCATACAAAAGAGAAGATGCCACCGAGCAACTCAACTACCGCTAGGACTGCACTATACCACATCGCGCTAACACTCCGCTCCAGCAAAAGGACGACAAGAAACAGAAGATGGAGCGGCAAAGAACAGCAACAGCAAAATAGCATATGTCATCCAGACTACGTGCCAAATCAAAGCAATGTCACTCAGAAACACGACACCAGAAAATGACATTGGGAATTGCAAATATATGACAAACTAATATTAAAACAAACAAATAGAAGAAAAATAGAAGAAATACAGCTCAAAAGAAGGATCCTGAAGGACGAAGGAAGAATAAAATATATAAAAATAAAAAAATGCATAAAACCAAAGAAACAGAGAGCTTAGTACCTCAAATAAACATCTACTCCTAAGTTCGTTTTTGCTTTGACAATGCGGATGAGGGGGTAAACAGGCAGTAAACTATTCGTATATGGAAAAGCGAAGGATCCTTTCCAAGGATAAAAGCAAAGCAACTAACAGTATAGCAGAGCAAGGATATTATTGGCTCGTGACATTGTTGGTGGTCCTGGTCGGGTTAACATAGCACCACGAAACAGAAATAGAAATAGAAAAAGAAACACTATAATGTCTATGAGCGACTCGAGACGTCACATTGAAGAAACAGAACAGTAGCAGCCAGCGCCAATTTGCTGAACGGATGTATGATGGCAGCTACAACGTCAACTGCTGGCATATCCTTTTGGTCCTGTTAGTCTCAGTCACTATAGCATATGGTGGATTGGAATATGGAATATGGCGTATAGCGTATGGCGGGCGCATCCTTTTAAGTTTCTTTGTGTACATATACAAGCGATGTGGAGTGGAGGTCCCATAACATACAACATATGAAGAGTGTGTATATTGAATAAACATAAAATGTTAATTTCTGCATTCATAATGTCCAATTCTGTTTGAAGACAACGACGACGACGACGACTACGACTATGGGGACATCTCGTTGTTCTTGGAGGATGCTGTTTGGGGCGCTTGTAGGGAGTGAGCCATCATACATACCTTCCTCGAACTTGTATCCTCCACAGGACTCTGCTGCTGGTGATGCTGAGAATGACATCTACTCGCTGTTCGTTGTCGATTAAAATTATTAAAATGAAAGAGACGAGAGAATGAAAATGACATGTTGTTAGGGATTACTTGCTAAAAGTGATTTGTCTTGTGTTTTTGAAAGTTATGGGAGGTTGCTTATTTCTCTTTTAGTATTCCAAATACATATACGAGAGTATTTTGTGTTGGATCTTATGTTTTGAGTTGCCTTTAGGGATTTTACTTTGATTTTTTTTGTTACTCGTAACTTGTAACGAAAAGATTTATGTATGATTTCTTTTTTGTTCTTTTTGGCTTTCTTGGAAGGTATTATCGGATACTACACATTGGCACTTAGGTTCAGTATTTTGAATTTAAGAGATTACACACAATATATAGATATATGTATATACTACTAAGAATACTCAGTTGAACTCAAATTTACCCATGACAAAAACAGGTAAGCTTCAGATTTGGAAAGGTTATGAATTGGACTACAGGTACATATGTAACTTGTCCAAGAAGTTAGAATGCTAAAGGTTATGGATGTGAATATAATACAAATTGTTGATAAAAGCATGTGTAGTTGGTTTTTGGGATTTTCCATTTGTCTTATAACATATGCAAAATGCCCTTAATGGTCATCAAAAGTTACTTCCTAACATAAAGTGATAACATTTCTTATAGATTTTATTTTGTATTATCAATTACTTACTTACTTACTAACGGTGCAAGATGGAACTGGACCTTAGCCAAGATGCATCTCCAGGCAGCTAGGTCCCTTGCTAACTGTTTCCAGTTTGATTGAAGTCGTCTTCCATCCAAGCACTCCACCTAAGTGACTGTCTTCATTATAAAGCGACTTACCTCGAGATTGCGATCGAAGGCCTTCCGTGCTGGAGCGTTGATTTCCATTCGCTCTAAAGTCTACATGATCAGCAATCATCTAAATCGTTGGACTTTTATTCTTTTGACTAGATTATCGTCGTTGTACAGCCCGTTAAGTTCGTTGTTGTATCCTTTCTCCTCACCTCTTTATGTATACAGACGGCACCAAATATCACTATTTTTCTCTCAATGTATCTTAAGATGTTTTCATCTTTTTGAAAAAAGTAGTATCAGCGCCGTATATGAGAACCGGGATGATGAGCGTCTTATAAAGAGTGATTTTTTTAAAAGCTATAGAAAAGTTAAAAAAAAACATAGAATTCAAAAAATGGATGAAATCTTTATTTGAATCTATAGTACGGTCCATATAATTTAATGTTTGAAGATTATTTCATGCAAATGTTGACCTTAACTGCGCCTCTAATGGTCCATCAGCTAAGTTCAATTTTAGCAAACTCATTAAAACATTCCGTCTGGTCACTCACAAATAAATGCTTCGAAATTGTCTTTCAATGCGTCTATTGAAACGGGTTTGTCTGTACAACATAGCCGCACAAAAAATAGTAAAGGGTGTTAAATCGCACGATCTAGGTGGCCACATTGTTCCAGTGCTGTAGACATGTGGCACCGTCTTGTTGAAACTACATTTCATGCAAGTCAAGCTCCTCCATTTTGGGCAAAAGAAAGTTGGATATCATCTCACGGTAGCGTTAAGTTAAGTTACGTTACAATTCCCATCATTTTTGAAGAAGTACGGTCCAATGATGCCACCAGCCCATAAACCACACCAAACTGTGACTTTTTCTGGATGCATTGGTAGCTTTTGCAATGCTTCTGACTGATATTCAATCCAAAATTGACAATTCTGCTCTCGTCGCTGAACACAATTTTTCGGTAAAAAAGTGAATCTTCGGCCCATTCACCAAAAATTTTACTTTGCAATAGGTCGTTAGGCTTCAATTCTTGCACCAGCTGTATTTTGAAAGGCATCACACCTAAATCCTTCCGCAAACTCTTCCATGTTGTTGAGTAACGGAGGTCCAATTGCTGCGAACGGCGATGAATCGATCAATAAAACTGGACGATACAGCTGCGATATTTTCTTAACTTCGCACTCTACGTTTGCGTGCTGGTGGTTTAAAGTCAAAAAATGTTAATTTGGTGCAAAATTTAGTGACAATAACAATAATAGACAACGTTCTTTACTAACTCCAAGTTATAGCTGGCTATGGTGACGTTTTGTCCACGATGTCGTCAATGTAGTCAATTTCCTTTTTTGAAGAAGTCATATACTTGGTTTTGCCCTCATTGACCAATAAACCCATCTTTCCACTTCCGTCGTAATGCTGAAAAACGCCCCACTGACATCACGCTTTGACCTTCCAATTGTGTCAATATCATCACGTATTGGAGTAATTGGATGGATCTTTGGAGATTGAGCCTCTAGTGTTGACAGTTGAGTCTTGCACAATTTTGTCCAGAACGATCGATTTTGAAATAGTTGCATTGATAAGATCTTTTTGACCTTGGTAGAGCAACTTGCATGGTGTTTGTGATAAGTTTAATACGGATGCCAAAACTAGACATTACTCTTTAAAGCTCTTCCCTGTAGACGCTGTCATTAGCGGCCCTGAAATCGATAAAAAGATTTGAAGTTCCTAGGTTTTTTTTAGCCGTAACATGAACATTTTGTTCATGGTAGACTTTCCTGGTCTGAAGCCAGATTCATATAAGTCCGTCAGGTTGTTAACGAATGGCTTAAGGCGTTTGCATAATAGGGCAGAAATTATCTTATAGACGATGTTCAGTAGACTGAAACCTCTGTAGTGACGCAGTTCAGGAGTAATGGGCAAACTATGCTGATCAGGTATTCTTTCTTTTGACCATATTTTGCAGATGAAATGGTGAATAATTTGACAACATTTCCGTAAGCTTCAGGAACTTTGTTGGACTTCCGATAAAATCTAGCTAACTTCACTTCGTCGATGTCGGGTAGACAAAATTTTTGTTGGGCATTGCCTAAGTTGAATGATACTATCCCTTACAGCGTAATTCGATTGGTAATGTAAGCTATATTGTTTGGAAAAGTGATTTATTCATATTTCAAACAAGGGCTGCAGTTCTATTACGATGTTACCCTAATCGGCTTAACAGGTAACTTTTTGATGTTTTTTTTTTTTTAAACCTTATACTAGCGTTCCTATCTCCTTCACTGCTCGTAGACCTCGAAAACAGCTCTGATCCTTTTGTGCAGCGGCATATTGTCATTGTGATGGCCCTATAAACTTACTACTTCAGAGGCGGCATCTCTGATGTTCTCACTAGTTTTCAATACTTGATGCAGGCAGCATAGGACTTCTAAAGAGCTCGATCGGAAAAGCACATGGCAACCTTTTGCGATTGTAGCCATCCAAACTCGAATCTTCTCACAGTACTTCTTTGTTTTGACTTGTATCGGGATTTCCTTAGCCGTACCTTGGCTCAAAAGCCAAAAGTCAATGTTGGCCCTTCAAAGTGTTCGGATTTCGTATCGTGCGTCAATCTGGTTTAGACTTGTCTCGTCCCCAGTGAAATCGATCAAGGTGAATTCGTTGTTGTTGGTGTCACGCAGGCTGTATCTTCCGAAGCCCTCTCTTCGTAGCTTGGGGTTAAATTCTTCCAGCACATTTTTAAAGAGCTCGTGGAATACATCTTCTTTATTTTTATTCTCTGTGGAGGTTTGCATGCATATGAAGCTGTTAATGTGACTTGAATTGATTTTTTTTTACAAAGTGTTTGTTTTGTAAAAAAATAAGGACCAAATAAATTTTTTTAAGAAGAAGTTTGGATGCGACCCACATTATTAACTTTCTTTCCCGTCTGTCGATTTGTGTTGCTTAAAAGGTTTGTAGGTTTTCATGTTTTGTTAGAAAATATGTCAGTTGAATTATTTAAACACATTTTTTTTAATTACCAACAACATTTTACATATGAAGAAATAGTTTGATTTTAAAATATATTTTAGTTAACAAGATTTTTAGTCGAAAAATATTTTTTAACAGCAGTAATATCATTTCTTAAAAGTTTGTATTTCTTTACACAAATTGGATGAATGAAATTAATTTCAAGCCAATATATTCTATTGTTCAGGAGATATCGACAACCGATCAATTTTGCGTTCTATTTTTTGTAGGTTTTAGTTTTTTTATGAAAAAAACTGACTGTTGGACTTAAACAAAATTAAGTGTCGAAAACAATAATGTGTGTAATATAAAAATAGTTTGAAACTAATATTTTTAAATTTGTATAAGATATGGTAAATTTTTACCGAGTTTTAGTATGTCAACTAAATTTTTCAAATAGTTTAACTGAATGTTGAAAACACTATTTTGTATAAGATTAAATTAGTTTAAGGCCAATATTTACAATTTTTGAAAAGATGTTTGAGTCGAAAATCAATTTTTTCCAAATTTTATTATTTGCAAAAAAAACTGTCAATTCGTCAAACGTTTTTCTTCTGCACAAAATTATTTTGGAGATATACAAATTTTTTTGTTACTAAAATTTTCGAGGTGACAAATATTTTGTTCAGTTCTTTGATTTATAAAAAAAAACATAATTTGGATTTTTTTTAAATATATGTATTTGTTTGGTATCACGTTGGAATAAATATTATAATATTAAGCTCAAGTCTCGTTTTTGGTTTCGAAGTCGATATCTTTTCTATTTCTTAGCTATGGACGACGATAAAACGTCGCGAACCTACGAAATTCGACAAATCGGACCGTTTACAATATATAGAAAGTTAAAAATTTCAGAAAAATTCTTCTTTTAGTATAAAACTAGTATTCTTAAGTTAATACTATTATTTTGTACTCCTGAAATCTTCGAGCTGATTTTTTAATTCATTAAGCTCAATTTTCATTCGATTTTTGTTAAAAGAAAATAACGAACTATTTTCTGAAGTTTTTTCTGTATGTCATTTTGATATTAATATTTTAGGAGCAAAATTTATTTGAAATCAAAAATGTTCATTGCTTAGTTTTGGTCTGTGAAACAAGGCTTTCCCCAACATACCGAACATCTCTTTAATGGTGTTCGACTTGGATTCTTTTTACTTTGAAACGTCGAAAAATGTCAACACTTTCAAATTGGAAATTAAAAAATTCAAAAATACGAATACAAAAGTATTTTTCATCAATCTACAATACATATACAATACATATGTATTTACTTCAATTAAACTGAATGAAAGTTGTTAATTAAATAATATATTTATTTGTTAATCGTGTGAAGAGTTCAATATTCGTAAATTCAATTCATCCAACGCAATAAAAATGCATTTTAACTAAAAAAAATGAAAAAAGAGAAACTCTTATCTTAGTCGGGGTCCAATTAAAATTCCTACTTATTTTGACCATCATTAATCTCACTATCCCCGCGTCTATCTCTTCAGTCGCAATTATTCACTCATTACACACGCGGATCATTGAATTAACACCCAAAAGCAAAAACAAATCATGTTTTAAATAATATATATTTATACACTTTTTTTAAAGTTGGAAATAATTCAGTGCATTTCATTTCAGGATATAAATGCCAAAAATGTATTCCTTTGAAGAATCAGTAGACAATATAAAAATGAATGAGAATATTTCTCAATAAAAACTTCCTACTTCATGTTATCCTGCGTTATATGGTGACCATCCGTACGATTGTTGTAAATTCCGAAAACAAAAAAAAAGGACACAACATTAGGATAATAGGTAAGGATTAAAGAGAAGATACCGGTGCCCATTGGTCTTGAAGTTCTGAACATCAAAATGGGATTGAAAAACAGAGTCGACCAAAGCATTCCACATTCTCGATGGTCGATTTAAGAAAGAATCTTTATACTTGTCAGTACGCACGAAATTAAGCTCAAGACTAAGCTGATGACCATTCCTGGTGTGCGAGTATTACGGATGAATCCTTTAAGGGGCGGATAGCAACTGGATAATTCGACAGAACATTGTTTGTAAAAATATAGATAAAACAACGAAAGGAATGAGGTTTAAGCTTGTTTTAGAGGCACCTGCCCAGATATGCGAATTATATTCAAGTTATGGACGGATGAAGGCTTCGTAAATAAGATCATAAGGGTTGACAAAATTGTTTTGCACCTTTGGCGAACCTGGCACCTGGCAGCATTTTTGGCAATGTCAAATATGTAATCAATGATCATTCCGAGTACTGACAGTTGATTAGTTTCCTGCATGCAAGTGCCATTCATAGATAGCGGCATCGGGGTGTTTTGCGCTTTAACGACTGATTCCCCATTGGACAATGATGCCAAGATCAGAATTTAATGAGCTTATCGCTGCCGTTGAAGTTCCACATCCGATGGACATAGATGTGAAACTAGAAACTAATATGAAAATATGAGCGAAACAGTTTAATGGATCAAAAGTGGCAAACAAAAGATCATTTTAAGGAAGAGAGTCGGAGATTAAACGGAGCCCTGGGGGAAATTTATTTTATGAAAGTCTTTATTTACTATTTGATGATCTATATTATCATAAGTGCGTTTAAATGTCCATTTCCTATTTTTGTTTCAAAATATTTGAGTAATAAATTCACGATGTTCAATAAATCAAGTCTTAGATAATGTTTGTACCTCGTAATACTTAAATGTAGGCTTTAAGCCGGGTCAAATTAGAGGTCCGATTAACACCCAGTTGTGTGTTAATAAACCGTTTTCAGAGAAGAGCGGGAGAAATCGACTACCATCTTGATATCGCCCACCAAGGCGTATCCTTTTTAAAGGGTGATTTCTTAAAAGCTATATGAAAGTTTTCCAAAAAAACACATACAATTCAGAAAAATGCATGAAATTTTTATTTGAATAGACTGTACAGTCCATATAATTTAATGTTTGGTGGCTGCAAGGCTAGCTGTATGAACATTTTCTTTAAATGCAAAATAAAAAAGAAAAGTTTTTCAAAAACTAAGACATTCCTAATTTGACCGGACTTATGTTTATTTTTTAACATTTTTTTAAGCTCTACTTTTTACAACTTTTAAGTCAAGAATAATGATGTCACCTGGATGGAAAATGCTTCAGCTTGCCTTGAAAAATGACATTATGCTATCCGAAGAATTCCCAAACGATGTCATTGAGATTCAAAACAGAATTTTCGAAGCAGAGAATAATGCAATCGATATGCCAGAAGATTCACACGAAATAATCTTAACCGTTCTTATGAAAATATTGAGAGCCATTCAATTTTAAGCAAGAATGTTGAACTTGAGAGTTCGGTTGAAATTGAAACTATTCCAATTTATCATACAACGGTAGTTATTCACATTTCAGAAAACCTTATTCAGAGTGAATTTGGAACTCAAGAATGTGTGAATATTGAAAATTCGGATACGATTCTTCCCCGAAAGAAGAACCACAAAAATAAAGTAAACAAAAAATAATGATTTGGTAATAAACAAGAGCTTGCAATGGAAATACTAGGTTGAAAAAAGGCCTAGCAGCATTAGAAGAAGATGCAACTAGAAAAGAACACTTTATTGAACGATGCTACGGGTTTAATGATGAAGAAAGAAATAACATTTTTAATTAGTTTTAGAAGAAATATTTAAATGAAAAAAGGGTTAACGTAGAATACACAACTAAAATTGAACAAATTAAAAGACGGCGGTGTGTCCAAGAATCAAGGAAACGAAATAGTTCAATTTGTTATTTTCTTTAATACGAAAATGATATGAAACGCTTTTGAAAAGTGATGTACTTGAACATCGTATTGGTGAGTGCACTGTAACTAACTTTAAAAACAAAAAGTTTGGAAAATGAAAGAACCGCAATTGATTCTTTAGATTTATTATTAACTACAGTAAATACCTTTTAAATAACCGCCAAATAAATTTCATCTTCAGAAGGATTGCCTAGAAGATTTTTTACTAGTCCTAACTTTTGTGTATTAAGTTCACCAAAATTGTACTTCGAATCTAAGTGGCATACAAAAACGCAGTTGTGTGATGAATATTCCAAAATTTAGTATGCAGCACAAAATAAGAAACCTTTCTCCATTACAGCTTTTAACCCGCATGGAGTCTTGCATGATATGAATTAAAGTCTTTTCCTTCCAAAAAAAGACGAATGTAAGGTTTGTGTAGGATAAAGACGGGAAATGTTCAGGATATTTGGAACATAAAGGCTCCAAGATGAAGCTCGAGAGGAATAAAATAAAGATAAATCTGAGCCTACAAAAAAATTATTCACTGTAGGTTTATACAGTCAGTCTTACTTTCCCTTAAATTGAATTTATCGTCTTTGTACTAGCGACGAAAACTAATAGCCCACAACTTTACCACTTATGACTTGACAACACGCGGGGAGTTAGCGCTGATGAATTTTTATCAGTTTTGTGCAATTTCTCGTTAAGAAAATTATAGCCACCAACGATTGTAAGGACATTAATATTTACAGTGACGGGAATGCTGGCTGCTCCAAATAGAAATTTCATCTTAGCAAATGCACGTTTTTTACCTATTATCTTGTTGGCAACATTTTTAGATTGGTCTATAACTTAATCAATATAACCATGAATCGTCTCACAAATGAATAACGCTTGCAAATTATTGAACTTTATTATCAAAATGCGTGCTCTGTTAAGAAAATTAATCGTGCGCTTCTTCCAATTATATGGTCAGTTTAATCGACCCACTGAAGCTGCTATTCGGGCTATTGTGACTAAATTTCGCATCAAATTTACATTATTAAACCACCAACATGCTTACGTAGACTGCGAATTGAAGATACTATCGCAGCTGTATCGGCCAGTGTTAATGATGACCATCAATTATAGATTCGTCACCGTTCACAGCAATTGGGCTTCTATTACTTAACAACGTGGAAAATTTTGCGGAAGAATTTTGGTGTTATGCCTTTCAGAATACAGCTGATGCAACCTTAAATTTTAGGTGAATGGGCTCTGGGAAAGTTTGGCCGAAGATCCACTTTTTTACCGAAAAATTATGTTCAGCGAAGAAGCTCATTTTTGGCTCAACGGGTACGTAAATAAGCAGAATATCAGCCAAAAGCATTGCAAGATCTACCAATACATCCAGAAAAAGTCACAGTTTGGTGCGGTTTATAGGCTGGTGGCATCATTGGCCCGTACTTCTTCAAAGAAGGTGCGAATCGTAACGTAACTTTGAATGGTGAACGCTACCGTGATGGTGGCTTTAACAAGACGGTTCTACATGCCACACAGCATTCGCAACAATGGACTTATTGAGAGGCGAGTTCGATGAACATTTTATTTCATGTTTGGGACCGGTCAGTTGGCCGCTTATATCGTGCGATTTGACGCCCTTAGATTATTTTTTGTGAGGCTATGTGTGGGAAACGGCACATATACTTTCTGTCTAATTTAATAATAATAATAATAATAATAATAATAATAATAATAATAATAATAATAATAATAATAATAATAATAATAATAATAATAATAATAATAATAATAATAATAATAATAATAATAATAATAATAATTACACTAATAAATTAATACCTAATCTGCATAATACTCTATATGTCAACATTATAGCTCAGACTATTATGATAGATGATATCAATAATAATTACATCTTAATACAATTGATTTCAGTGTCAACGATACTAACAGTTTTTTTTTGGGTTTTTGTACATTGACTCCACATGGAGTACCTCTAGTTTTTAAACATATCTCCTGACAGTTTAACAGTTTAACCTTCTGTCAGTAACCTCTTCTCTAGCAAGGACCGCTAAACGCTAAAACTGCTAGAAAAGAGGCGGAGCTTAACAAAGTTCGATTTGGGTAGGATAATTACTAATTCTTGCCAAATCAATTGGATTTATTTCTTTAAGCAGTGCGGTCGGGAGGCTCTGAAATCTTAGAAATCGAGTTAGTTTAACGAGAGACAAAAAAAAAAAACATAAGTGATAGTGACGATCATAATTATATAAAAAAAAAGAGAATAAAGTTTTAAAAATTAATTTAAAAGGAACAAACAAAAAAAAAACAAAACAATTGAAACTAGGGCTATAATGTTAGTTAAATTATCCCTTTAAATAATTTATATACTTAACAAAAAGTGTCGGTGTAAAGCTTTAATATGGTATAAATTTCCATAAGTTAAACCAAAACAAAAAAAAAAGAAAACAGAATATAGTGGTGTTATATATAACATAAAAGTGCTTGTCCTAAATCCCCCCCCCCTGCTAGACGAAAAATAGATAAAAAAAAGAAAAATTGCGAAAAAAAAATGCCTGACTCTACTTACCTTATTGCCTTTACCTACAAAATAAGAAAAGAGGAAAAACCATTTTAAAACCTGAAAAGAAAAAATAAAAAAACTTAAAAAAAAGAAAAAAAACCAACCTTATACTTACCTGCGATCGACTCATCCATCTACCCAAATTTACTTACCTGAAGTCCCGACACTCGTATAATTACCGGAAATACTGACTAGACCTGAACACTTACCAAAGCAACACCCTACAACGGAGCAGCACCCTAAAAACCCTAATACTTACCTTGTGGAAAAAGTGTGTCCTAAGTGTTCATAACGTATACCCATATCATTACCTACCTTCTTCAACTTTGGATCTACCCTCTCCCCCCTCTTCCTTCCTACCTCTTGTGTCTAGTGTGACGTTAGTGTCTTAGTTTAATAAGAGCAAAGCAAAAAAAAAAAATATAAATATATGAATATATGTAAAGTGGCCAAGTGCAATTAATAAGGAAATAAATGAATAGGTCGATTAATAATGATTATTTAAAAATTAAGAAAAAAAAAAACAAAGTTAAAATTACATATCGAAACAAAACAAAACAAAACAAAATACTTTAATAAAATTACAGGAAGTCATCTATAGGATAAGGACTCCAATGTGGTGCACCTCCTTGGCAGAACAACCTTCGGATGGCAAAGTAAGTTTATACATTTTTTTTTCCGAACCGTATACTTACCCTTAAAATATTGTTTTTGATTTGTTTTGTTACAAAAATATATACATATATTTTTCTTATGGCAAATATTAAATGGTAAATACAGTACACTGAAAAAAAAATAACTATACAAATAAAAATACATACAAAAAAAATATAACTAAATAAAATTAAATTTGTTAATTTGTGATACAACAACAAATAAATAGAAATGATAACCACACTACACTGAAAAAAAAAATAAATAACTACTCAAAAATAAAAAAAAATATATAAATTAAAGAAAAAGTATATAATTAAAATAGGTCAAGTTAAAGTTTTTTTTTAATTTGTAGAAACAACAACAAAAAAATTAACTTCACTACACTGAAAAAAAAAATTTATTTCCAAATAGAATTGACTACAACGAAAAGATAATATAAATATATTAAAAAATTTTATATTGATTATTAATACTTTTTATAATTGTATTTTTTTGAATCATTAATTTTTTTATGGTTATGTTTAAAAAAAAACACATATTGTTGCAATCAAAGCTTGGCCAACTACAATAAAACTACGAATTGTACTTTATAATCGAAATGTCTTTGGTATTTCGCTTTATTTCTTTCTTTTTTGACATTAGGTTGATTTAAGATGGAGTCTTAAACCTAAGGCTTGAGGTGGAACGTGACGCGCAACTGAGGTAGATGTCGATGATACGATGAAGTGGTAAGCTGGTATAACTTAGGTCTGGGGTTACTGCATAATATAGGAGGAAGCAGTAACCATGGTGGTATCTGTGGATACATTGGGCGGGTTAAATCCTCTGGAGGGCCAACAACATCATGGACTCTCACCCCCTATAGGAATTACACCCTTCTAACGGAACGGAATCGGGTCTCATTGTATTTATAATGAACCAACGATTTTTTTTTTATAAATTCTTTCTCCGGCATGAAGTCGTAACGACAGTTCAGTGCTGCGGTAGCAAGAACCCCCCCGCCGACGAGCTAGTTTGTGCTATGCAAGCATGCCACGCTGCCGTAGCCTGGACACCCTCTCCTCCTTGCTGCCCGGATCAGCCTCACGTTTCCTGTAGACATGGGGTTGTAACGGTGGTATAGGGAGGAGAGGTCGGATTCTGTGATTGGACTAAAGGCCAGGTGGTTTATTTATACCTCTACCTCTAATTGGTAGGCCCTAACCGCCAATCAAGAAATCCAGCCGACAACACCTCGGTTTTGTTACATATTTCAAAGCTCATGTCCATACAGCCCGCTTCAATTGGAAGACAATATTAAAGCATTTTTTCGTGAGATACACGAAATGTTGGAAAGAGAATGCCATAATTGAACTAATCGGATTGACCATTTGAGACGCAGTTAAGGTGAACATTTGCATGAAGTAATCTTCAAAACATTTAATTATATGGACCGTGCTATCGATTCAAATAAAGATTACATGAATTTTTTTTAAATTTAAGGTGTTTTTTTTTTTGAAAAACTTTTGTATAGCTTTTAAAAAATCACCCGTATATATTTTTATGAATTTCTACTACATTAAAAGTTTAGAAACCTATATTGTCTTGGTACCTCCTGAACAGTTTACAAAAAATGGACATATGAGGTTCGCATCTTTAGCCCACGATACATCATTGGAAAAAAGGACTTCTTATGTCTAAAGAAGTTATAACGTATATATTGTTAATACAAAATTGATTATTCAATTTACTTATGCGTTATAAGCAAACATAAATAAATGTTGAACAAATTATTAAATTCATTTTAAAAAAAAATTAAAAAATTAGGTTCACGACATTTTTATTTAAACTTTTAGCAAGTTTGGTCACCACAGAAAGAATTACTCCTTTTTGCCCCATGTTGATCCATGTATCTTCTCTTTTTTACTGTTAATGTGTTGTTGTTGTTCAGGACGATGAGATAAACATTATCACTACATAAACTCACTCACAACCAAAACGGACTTAACAAGTAATTATTTACCAGAAAACAGATGGATAATTCCGATAATTACATAATTTATAATTCTGGAATATAAAAGCATGCGAAAAATAAATTACATTAATTGGTCAAAATGTTGGCATTAAATTCAATATTTGAATTGGTTCAAGCGTTCAAAAAAGGAGGTTTGCAATGGCAGCAGAGTATTATGGTGGTTCTAGAGTTGGTGTGTTGTGCTGGAAATGGGAAGAAGGGGGCTGTTGTTACATGCATATGTGTGGTTTTTGGACGGGACAGCAAGGATGTGAGTTTCATTAGCTTTTATGTATGCAGAATTGTTGTTTTCTGTTCTGAGTTGGCTTATTGGAGTTTTTCCTTGTTTACAAAATGATAAATGGTTTTAATTAAAGAATATTTTCATTGTTAACCATAAAATAAAAATACATAAAAACATATAAACAAAAATAAACTTATACACATATTATTCTATGGTTTAAACAGGATTATTTGATTCTTCCTTATCTGTTGTTTTCTATCTCTCTTCCTCAATTGTATTCAAAATTTCAACTGCATTAATATTTATTTAGTAATGGAATGAGAGATATAGCAATATCCTTGGAATTTTGAAAAATGAAAAAGTTATTAAGTTAAATACTGCGCTTTTGTGTTTAATTTATTGGTTTTACACAGAATTAAAGCGTGTTTTTACGGAAAACACCTTTGGGGTTATTGAGAAATAAAGTATTTTTATTACGTAAGCAAATATACCTATTTATTAATTCATTAAAATAAAATTATATTTGGAACTTTAGTTTGAAGTGAGTACGATAGTCATCAATGCGGTCTACCTGCTGTAATGCAAATTTTAAAAGAACGAGTAGGAATATGTTGCAAGCACTCATCTTAGCGAGAAAAGTTAGCTTAAATGACATAGCCCCACTAAATACCAGAAGTTTTGACAGCTGCAGAAATTGACGAATATTTACAAAAGATGGATAAAACAATAAAATGAACGGTGGAACAGAAAATACTTAATTACAGAACTTGATAAAATAAACGTCTACAGAAACGCGACTACAACCACAACTTTAGCTTTGCGACAAGACTCAAAAACTTATACAGAAAATTCACAGACCCGCACTTACTGCAGATTAGGACACTTAGAATACTGAAGAATCAGAAAAAATATAAATCTGTTGACAAGAAGATTTTCCATGGGTGCCCATTATGCCCCTTTTACTTGCATGAAAAGCCATGTTGATCCTTTATTTTTAACTACGGTCCTATCAACATTTTACTTATTTTAGATGGTTCGGAACTATTTGTGAAAGACCCAGCGACAAAAATGGAGCAAAGACAGAATGCTCCGAGCTGTTCAAGATGTAAGGTAAAAAAATGAGCTGTAAAGCTGCTGCTCGAAATTACGAAATTCTTAGAAGCACTTTACAAAGATTTATAAAAAAAGGCTGATCTGAACCTCGACCTTCCACTTGTGATAACAAAAGTGGGAAACTTTAAGCTCGTTTTGTAAGAAGCTCAAGAATAATAGAAGGCCGCTTATTTGGCTTCTCGATGAAAGAATTTCGTGAATTGGCGTATGAGCTAGCGGAAAAAAATGGGTTGGCCAATGACTTCGATGCAAAACACGAATCGCCGGAAAAAAATTGGGAAAGCATTTTTTTCAAACGTAATGCAACTATTTCATTAAGAAAGCCAGAAGCAACATCTACGGCTCGGGCTATGGAGTTTAACCGAGTCACTGTGGCAAATTTTTATAATTTTTTGGATGTGTGTATTGAAATATATATATTTTCCTCAAGCAGGATATTCAACGTAGATGGAATTGGGATCACTGCCGTTGCAAAGAGTCTGAGAAAAAGTCCAGCAACTAGAAGAAGGAAGCAAGTAGGATCGTTATTTTCTTCAAAGCAAAGACGACAATTAACGGTGGAAATTTGTGGAAGCCCTGATGGTTCGTATATGCCGCCAATGTTTATTTTCTCTAGAAAAATAATGAAAGCCGAGCTGATCAATGGAACACCGCCTAATTCATGGGGCGAGTGAAACAAAAATGGATTTATAACTAAGAATCTGTTTTTGAAGTGGTTCAAAAGATTTATTGAATGGTCACGCACAACCAAAGAACAGTCACTTTTGTTACTTTTAGAGGGGCATGCAATCCATGTTAAGAGCATTGAAGTCATAGATGTTGCAAGAGCAAGTGGTTTTGTCATGCTCTGCTTTCCACCACATCGAATGCAACCCTTGGATGTGACGCTTATGAAGCCTCTTAGCTAATAGAGATGAAGTAAAGAAAAGGCTCACACAAAACCCTGGAAGAACTGTTACACACTACCAAGTAGGACAATTGTTTTGAAAAGCCTATTTAAGAGCTAATACAATGACAGTTGTGGTAAACGGCTTTCGGGAGATGGGCACATGGCCGGTAAACCCTAACTTATTCGATGACTTTTTGCCTTCCAAAACCACGGATATGTTCAATAAAGAGCAACCTACTTTTGACCTGAATTTGCAAGCTTCTCAAGTGCAACAAACTGGCTCATCAACCACTGATACACTTATGTTATCAGAAGCTTCATTTACAAGAGCGGTAGACGCATCAGCGCTGTCCCATCCACTTACGTCATACAATCACTGGTTTCGACAATGAATGATCAATCCAGGAAATCAATTCCTTGCCAGAAATCTGTAATACCATCGCCAATAAATGCATTGTTACAACGTACAAACTCTGGTTTAGCAATTGACGAAGCGCCAACGCCCTTTCCATAATTGTTCACCATCTCAGATTGTAGCAGTTCCCAAACCAAACAAAAAAGAGAGCTTCTAAGGGTCTAAGAGCAACTAAAGGCTGAAATCACCAAATCCAAGCCTCCCACAATGAAGAAAAAGAAAATAATCGCAAAGGTTAAAAAAAACAAAGAGGCAGAACTTCAGACAACGAAGAAGACGAGGAGTGCTTGTATTGTTGGTATTTATACTCCCAGTCTATCGAAGGATGGGTTTCCTGTAGAGCTTGCTGAAAGTGGACTCATTTTTCATGTGCTGGAGAGGATGATGAATCCAATCACATGTGCATACGTTGCAATCTCACAATAATCCTTAAAGGGCCCATAATGCCCGGCTTCCGCTACTGTGATAACAATATAGGCCCAGCTAATTCAAGAGTTAATGTTTCTCAAAATCAACAAGTCAATCAGGAAAATGAATGAAAATGACATTACGTATCTGAAACAAGCCATATTTGACGATGAATTTTATATAATAGTTAAGAAATGAAGTAGATGGTGAAGACAGTGAGAGCTGCTTTTCAGAAAGTGAACAAGGTGAATATCAGCATTCATCCCAACAAAGACCTGGAAAAAGACATCCTTACTTCATTTTTACCCTCAAAGTGAAAAGACACCAAACAAAAAGTAAGAAAAGAGGCTGAGATGCGACCCAAACTAATAACTTCCCATCCCGTCTGTCTTGCTTAAAAGTTTTGTAGGTTTACGTGTTGGGTTAAAAAAGTTATCAGTTAATTTATTCTTAAAAATTTTTTAAATTATCAACTGATTACCTGTCTAGTTTTAAACTTGTAACTTAAATGTTCCTATCCTATCATTGTGAATAATTTGTATTATTTTGTTAACGACTTAACTTGTAACCCATTGTAATTCTTTTCTTCGTCATTTATTCTTTTCGTTAAAAATGTCTTCGTTCGGTTTTGTAGAACTTTACCGGGCTATCACGCACAATAAAGTGGAATTAAAAACGAGAAGGTTGTAAAAAGGAGCGTGTTTATCGTGATCGTTTAAATAAAAAATTATAAGTAAAAAGATTACCAAAACTACAGTCCACATTTAAACGGACTTAACATTTGGTCCTTCGAGCCGGATTTGCAGATTTCAAATGTTTAAGGACAGACAACAAGACTACTGCTGGGCAGAGATAGAGGCCCGTGTTAGCATTTACGAATCAGGGTTGCGGGTTCATGAGAAGTTGGATAAGTTCCTCATCTAGAATGACAGACAATGAGACACCAACAATGTCTTTCATATAAACAAATAGTTTAGTTTGAAAACTTTTGTTAAATACATTTTTAGTCTAAAATAAATTTTCACCAATTGAAGTAGCATTTCAAAAATTTTTAAAAATTAGATGAATGAAATTAATTTGAGAGATATCAAGACCCGAACATCAATTTTTAGCAAATTTGCGTAATTTTTTTTGTAGATTTTATTTTTTATAAAAAAACGGACTGTTGGATTTGTTTAAAAAAAAAACAACCTAATATCGAAAACAATATTTTCTGTGAAATCAAAAAAAGTTTGAAGACAAAATTTTTAATTTTTCAAAAGCCATTTGAGTCGTAAGTAAATTTTTACTAAGTTTTAGTGTTGCTTTTTTGTTAGGTTTTTATTTTTTGTAAAAAAAACTGTCAATTAGATTTCCCTCAAAATTTAACTGATTGTGGACAAAAATATTTTTTAATAGATAAAAGCAGTTTAAAGCCAATATTTCAAAGTTTGGAAAAGATATTTGAGTGGAAAATCAATTTTTACCAACTTTGAGTAATGTTTTTTTTTATGTTTTTATACTTTACAAGCTGACCCGACGAACTTTGTTCCGCCTTAATGGCAATAAATAGGCAGATTGTGTTTTTTTTATTGGAAAAAATACAAAAAAAAATAAATAACTGCATTAATCATTCATTATTATTTCTGTATTTTAGTACATAGGTTCCTCTTCACTTAAGTACCTCGTGATACACGTCATTTTTTGTTTCATTATCAGGCGCAAAAACAAACAACGCAGATGGTCTTCCGACCCCTGAACATGCCACGTGTAATTGACCATGGGAAAAACATGAATGTTCTAGATTTAAACCACAAACTTTTAAGGATTGGCCTTGTGATTTGTTGATGGTCATGGCAAATGCAAGACGTATCGGAAATTGAAGTCTTTTAAATTCAAACGGCATATCGGTTGGGATCATCGTCCAAAAAGTTTAAAAATTCAATTGGATAGTTGGTGGCTTCATCTTCATTTGTGATGCAGTCAATAGATTTGAATAAATGCATTGTTCCAATGATCTTATTTTGAATTATGTAGTTCAGGTCATCTACATCTTTATTCTTAGCCGCTAAAATTGCTCGCTCACTCAACCATTACCGATAGTAAGCAATTGCTCCGAGAAATCTTCAGCAGATGTATCATTAAGCAATGTAACTCTCATGTTTGTTGTCAGCTGCAGTTTCTTCACATAGCGCCATAGATTTAACAATTTGAGGCAAGCGTTTATTTCATCGGCAGCGTTGGCGGAAATCGCCAGACAGTAAAATCATTGCTCCTCCAAAACATCTCGAGTCATTGCGTAAATCTTTTAATGTTCGGTGCTTATAATGCACGTTTTTGCGCCATTGTGCATTCGTCCCAGATGATGATTTTCGATGCCGCTAAAACTTTGGCCATTGCAGAGTAATTTGCAATATTACACGTTGGTTCTTCAATAGTTTGAAGATTTAACGGTAATTTGAATGCTGAATGAGCCGTACGGCATCCTTCTAACAATGTGGCTGCTATTCCAGAAGAAGCAACTGCAACCGCTATGTTGGATCTCGCCCGAACAGTTGCTAAAACTAATGACATAAGGAATGTCTTGCCAGTTCCACCAGGGGCATCTAGGAAATATAAACGACCATTTTCATCAGCGATTGCCTTCATTAAAGTATCATAAACTTCCTTTTGTTGGTAATTAAACAGGCGTACATTCCTTTGAACTACTAAATCTAATTCCTGGTGATCATATTCACGTTCCCGTTCAAAATCTCGATTAAATGCGTCATTCATTTCACGATTTGGCGCTGGCATTCCTAACCTGATTAATAAATTACCGCACATGAGGTAATACATATCTTCGATCAAGAGTAAAGCACGATTATGTATCTCCTCATTCATCTCAATATCGTGATTTCTGGAACTGGCACGACTTTGATGTAAAATATCTTCTGACATACTATCTTTGTATTTGTGCCACAGGTTACATGGGTTTGATGGAAAACATGTCGAAATTATGATAGCGAATAATGTGCGTATCTGACTTGGAGATGCAGAGATAGTGGCTTCAGCGATTGTCGTATCCCAATGGGTATCGTTTTCTAATAAGATCAATTCTTCACATGCAGCACGATATGTTGGGAATATTACACCATTAACAGTTCGTAGTGTCTCAAATGAAGTTGGACCACGCAAATTTACCAGCAACAACCGCAAATAGAAACATTCATCATTCTTTGGATGAACTGTATACATACGACCAAGAGCATCAGTAGAACGCACATCTGGATATCCAGGAACCCAGCAAAGTTCGTGCAAACTGATCGCTTTGGCAGATTGCAAAAAAACTGGTCAATGTAGTTGCTGGAGTTGTTTCAGCACGTTGCGTAGCATTCGAAGCCGTGAAATATACTCGTTGACCATTCTCCAGATGCACCGTCAAATGTATAACAGTAGGATAACGTTCGTGAATTGGAAATGCGAATATACGCCAAATCGCTTCATTACAGTTCACCTAACGACCAACTTGATAGCGTGAAATTTCATCGTTGGTATTTGAGGATTGCAATCCAAAAACCGCCATATCACTGCCTTTCGTGATATATTATTTGGAAATATATTTTATGGACTTAACTGAATTGCAGTATTCAGCGTTGCAATGTGACTTGAACGTTTTAGAAATAAGTGGCGAATATGGAACAATCCAACTGTTGTTGACAACGAAATCCATTCTTTTCACTTTCGTTGTGACAGTTCGACCGTTGTCAACTTGTGATCGACGCCGATACAGCGGATACCCATCGTTGCCAGTGACAGTCTCCGCCGTTAATTTCCGTGGATATCGTTTAGAGCACTTTCCATCGACCATGTAAGGTGATTGGGGATTGATGGCACCACACGGTCCATGAATCATATTAGTAGTAACAACATCATGTAGGTCTGGATCGACTTCATGATCAGGAATCTCGGCACATATGATATCATCTATTTGGTCAGGCTGAATTCTTTCCACTAACCAAATAAGAATGTGTGCGTGCAGCAGGCTTGGCTTTGCCATTTGATTGAACACATCCAGCATCGAGTATCTCCAAAGACGCGTTGTTTAACAATAAAGTTCATCAGGGACCGAATTTTTTGCCTGAATATACGTGCTGTGATGTCGTGTCTATCATTTGATGTCTGTCCGGGAAGCAGCAATTGAGTGATTTCTATCCATTTTGGATAACAGGTCAAAGTAATAAAGAGATCTGGCCGGCCGTAGTGACGAACATATGTTATTGCATCTTGTGCATATTCATGCATATGACGTGGGCTACCAATGTACGTCGCCGGCAGAATAGTTAATCGACCAATATTAGCCGAATTTCCTTCAGTACTTACTGCATCACGTAAATATATGTACTCCTTAGAACGCAGTTTGGCTTGGTTCAACCTAATAAATGTTAAACGTTCCGTTTCTATTTTTTTATACATGTCAACGCAATACTGCTGAAATAATCGACGAAACCGCAGCAAATAGTTGTCATCATTTTGACGAATCATCAAACGATATGCATAATAATTCATTGAGTTAACTTTCTTTGTAGTTTCTTCACTTGAAATTAAAAATTTGATAATTAACCATTTCAAAGACAAATAATACAGACATTAAGCATTATTAAGATACTGATACTTTCGCGACGTGTACGCCCGATATCGCGTTTTTCCAATTGTTCACCAATAATCAGGATGGCAACTTCGTCTACTGTTGGAGCATTAAATGTGCGTTCGTGTGTTCCAGATGGTCGTTTATCTGCTTTGATGACAACTTTTTAGTCATCATTTGGCATGCGCTCTAAAGCACTCTTAAACAACCTGACCAACGCATGAAGTTCATGAAGCAGACACTGCAAGAGTAGAGTTCAGTATTGGCAAATATAAAACACACCAATAGATAAAGTAAGTTATTCTTCAACTACATTCTATGTAAGTACAAAAATAAATACCTTAAATGTCGGATTAAATCCTCCTTCTTCGATAATGTCTGCCCCAAATGACGTCATTTGGAAACAACTATTATATTTTCGAGTATTTGCAAGAAAGTGGCGTGATTCTTGTTTTTCGCCACAAAGCAATGAATACAATGGCTCACGTGGCGGAGTCAATTTGTCAATTTCACTTTACCATTAAGGCAGCATAATCCAGGCGTTTCTCCGGAAAACTTTAATGCACCACAATACTCACAAACAACGTCCATTTGCCCAATGCAAACGCTATGATGCAAGCTGTAATCATTGCTGCAATCGTATCGAAACGCTGCTCGATTCAAATCACCTAAATATCTTGTTCTGCGTCGCAAATTATCTATTTGTTGCCTTCTGTTGTTTGCTCGACGATTTTGCATTGCCAACCGAGCTGTTTCACGGGCTGCTTCACTTTGGATAAAATTTTGAGAAAAATCGAATGAATACATTTTTTAAAACCCCAAAAAATAATGTTTCAAAAAGGTGGGAAAAGTGATTTTCACCTCTAATATATTTCCAAAAATTTTAAATATTGTCTTCAATCTAATTTTATCTCACAGAAAATATTGTTTTCGACATTCAGTAAATTTTGTATAAGACTAAGTCCGTTTTCCCAAGAAAATGAAATCTACAAAAAATAGTAAGCAAATTTGGTAAACATTGATGTTCTGTTCTCGACATCTCGTGAACAATAAAAAATATTGACTTCAAATTAATTTCATACTTCCAATTTGTATTATTTTGTTTGTATAATAAATTAAAATTATTAACAAATGCTACTAAAACTGGTAGAAATTGGTTTTCAACTTAAAATCTCGTTAACAATAGATAGATTTTGAAATCAAATTATTTCATCATATGCAAAATTTGTTTGGTAATTTTTAAGTTTTTATGAAAAAATATGAACGACAACACACAAACTTTTAAGCAAGACAAATCGACAGACGGAATGGTAAGTTATCAGTGTGGGTTGTATCCCAGTCAGTATTGTGGTACCACAAATCAATTTATTGTTGTAATATTCAAAATCCTACTTATATTCTAGACAAGAGCCTGGTCATTGTACGCATGCTAATTTAAAATTGACTCATTGTGTCCAAAATGTTTGGCTATTCAAACTGAAAGCCCTTATCAGAAAGCTCTATATCGCTATTCTTTTACTTTGCCGATGAAAACTTCTTCCTCAAACACGATTTCCCAGGACCTCTATCGCTGGCCAACAATAGCAAAGACACCAACCGGTTGCCAATTCTTCATAACCTGTGCGAAGTGTAATTTGCTCGATGGCAAACACGTGGTGTTTGGACGAGTTCCCGAAGGACTGTTGATAATTAGAAAAATTGAGAATGTTCCAACCGGACCCAATAACAAACCTAAGCTACCCGTGACAATAACTCAATGTGGACAATTGTGAAATCCAAGTGTTTGTTTCATGTTCTTAAGTTCTCTTTTTCATTTAAACTGTAAAAAAAAAACATAAAATGAACTTAATTAAAAAATACACATATTGATACCATGAATACAAAAATTTTAATAAAAAATAACTAAGAGTAAATTTTACGTTCTTGTACTTCTGTTTTGATCAAAAAGTTCCACAAGAATGTTTTTGAACTGTAAATGATCATAAAAATGTCATCAATTCAATTGGTATTTTTACGCGCGATAGAATTTAGCCAGTGCTTTCCCAACAACAACAAAAAAGACTTAAAAATTATTTTATATCTCAATAAACTTGTTTATGGATATAACAAAGTATACATAAATATTGCCTTCCCTATACATTCCCACCCACCTAATCCGCAATCAATCTCAATTTATTTTACGCGAAAAAGAAACTTATATGATATTTAAGTCTACATAACATAATAAAAATAATAAATCCTTTTATAAACCTTAAGCTCATATCCTAAGCAATTACTACATCGACAAATTACTAGCAGCAATTTTGCCACAACAAAAATAATCCGCCTAAACACAGTTTTTGATGCCTTTTACGCTAACAGTAACACAGCCATACCGCATAAGCTTTTCTTGAAAAGCCAAAAGAAATTTTACGGTGACGAACGGCGACATCAAAATGAAAAACATACATACGCGCCACTTGTAGACGGTACAGTAGCCACAGTCACAGGACACAGTATAGAGAAATGTGAGGTTAGGTTATAGGTACTATACCGCCATATTGCAATTTAGTTAAGTCTCTGGCCGCTATGCGCGGCGCTAGTTTTATCATCCAATTTGGTAGTCACATTCAAGGATATCTATAAAAAAATACAAAAAAAGGAAAGTCAACAAAAAGTAAACAAGGATATGAGAACGCAAAGAAACACCCGAGCCGCTAATAAAAGTGAATAATAAATTTATGAGCATGTCCTTGCTAGGGGTAGATTTTATAGTTCAGCTCTCCATGAATTGGCAGGACGAGGACGATGAAGAAGAAGACGAAGACGAAGAAGTATCCTTAGCCGATAAACAAAACAACAAAACGAGCGCGTTTAGTGTTTGCTTCAGTGCATGTCAAGGAATTTATCTTGCGAAGTCATCAACGTTGACAACAACACTATACTTTTAAGTTCTACTATAAGAACACAAGGATATACCTAGTCCCATGCATGATATCTTAAAAGGACCTTCCCTTCCCCCTGCTTTATTCCCAAAAATAGAAGACAACAAGGACTTTCATGGACATGAGAGTATATAAAGAGGACCAGCGAGAAACAGTGCAGCATAAATGAAATTTCATGCATAACAAACATAAAAATGATCCTTTAAGCAGATACTTTCATCTTTTCCGTCCTGATGAGAGATGCTGCTAGAGTCAGAGTCGTATAGGTTTCTAGCGCATGGAAGTTCAACTTAGCTTTTGTTGGTTGTTGTCTTGGTTCTATGAAGAGCGAGATATGGCTGCGACATCCTATAGTTTCGTTTTTGTTTCTTGACTCAAAATATTGAAAGTACTTAAACTGCACAAGGACGACTACGACGAACAAAACACAACATCACCACTACCGTAAACAGTAAATAAACTGTAAAGCAGAAGACACCGCATTCTCGTCGGCCGGCGGCGCGGCGCGGTGCAATACACTATACACAGGAAGATGAACATTTATAAGGCTATATGAACGATACGAACTTATACGGCGGTACGATGTGATAGCGATATAGTGTGACGATGGGAGGCGTGCATTGTGAAAGTATCCTGCGAAGGTTTTCGTCGCTTTCAATCTTATCGTCGTAGTTCTTCTGGTCGTCCTTAAAGAGAAGATACCTAGGCTAGGACCAAAACAGTGCCTCTTCTTAAACTTACTACTGAATATACCGGTAGTAACCGCAGAAAACTTATGAGGTCCTTAGCGAATTTCATTACCCGGTTGTGGCTACCCATATATACACATACAACGATTGTAGAACTATACAGAGTACAGTACAATTTGAAAGCACACAAGAAACAAGAAAAAAAAATAAGTATAGTGATATCCTGGCTGATGACGATGGGGATCCTGTTGAAAACGGAACTCCATTAATTTTGGCTTTATGCTATTGTTCTAGTTTTATACCGTTAAATGGGTTAGATGCACGACAAGAACAGTAAAGATGGCTGGCCTGGGTTATAAGGAAAGGATATGATGTTGTCGTCGTTCTTCGTCGTCGTCGATTCTACCAAACCGAACAAAAGACGAAAACGATGAAGACGAAAATTGCATCGAATAAAGTGAGGAGGTCCTTAAATATATACATATAGGCTTAGTATAGATAACTTTTTATCTATTACCTATAGGTAAACTGGTACAGGGTTACCAGGGACAGATTTAAAAAAACAAGATTTAGAAGACATTTTGCTTAAATAACAATCATTTCGTTATTTTTAACAACATTACACATTTTGAGCCACTAGTTCCAGAAACTTCCTAATTTCGATTAGGCTTGCAAAAGTAATAGATGTGAACAAAATAACGATTTTTATTTTTCAGGCGTCAAGTTCCAATGTTTTTCAAAATTTACTGAAAATTAGAATAATGTTGATTAATTTTTTGCTTAATATGGGATTCGCTAAAATTAAATGATTGAAAGTCAATGCAAAAAAAATTGAAATTTAACAAAAGATTTATGAGCAAGTTAAAAACTGTTTGTATTAAAATGAAATGTTTCAAGGCAAAAATTTAACGTTCGGTCCCTAGCTAGCTGTCTCCAGTTTTGCACGCCAAGTTGGTTGATGTCCTCTCCCACCTAGGTACGCCACCTGAGTCGCGGTTTTCCTCTACTGCACCGTCCCTTGGGATTGGATTCGAAGACCTTCCGGGCTGGAGCGTTGATGTCCATTCGCTCTTAATGACCCAGCCATCTAAGCCGAGCTGTTGGGCTTTAATTCTGCTAACTACGTCAGTGTCGCTGTACAGCCCGTACAGTTCGTCGTTATATCTTCTCCTCCATTCTCCATCTATGCGTACGGGACCAAAAATCACCCGAAAACTTTTTCTCTCGAAGCATCCTACGACGCTCTCATCTTTCTTTGACAGGGTCCAGGCCACAGTCATAAATGAGAACCGGTATGATGAGTGTCTTATAGATGGTGATTTTAGATGCTCGACAGAGGACTTTACTTCTTAATTGACTTTTAAGTCCAAAGAAGCAGCGATGTGCAAGAGTTATTCTTCGTTTTATTTCAGCGCTGGTGTCGTTGTCTGTATTAATAGCGGTGCCTAGGTAGACAAAGTCCTTAACTACCTCAAAGTTATAGCTGTCCATGGTGACGTTTTGTCCAAGACGTCGTCGTTCAGTGTCCTTTTTTGATGACAGCATATACTTGGTCTTGCCCTCATTGACCACTAAACCCATCTTCTTCGCTTCCGTTGCAATGCTCAAAAACGCGTCCCTGCGGCATCTCTGATGGCTGCAAGGCAATGTTGCCACTGGTTTTCAATGCTTAACGACTCCTTAAGAGATTACTATAGACTTGATGGGAAAAGGACATTGCAGTCTCTTGTGATTGTAGCCGTCTAACGTCGAATCGTTTCACAGTACTTCCTTGTTTAGGCATGTTCTAAACTTGCTTTCTATGGATACATAATTTTGCTATAAATATTTTGCTAAGCTATACTGGTACTTAGTCCAGTAGCCTTGACATTTGAAGAAAACTTATATTTAGTCTGGTATTTCCGAAACTGCAGTAAAGAACACAAGATGCTCAAAATCAGAACAAACTTTTTGGTATTTTTAAGGAGATATTTTTTTTAAATACAATTACCAATGTCCTACGAAAATTAATTACAATTCGAGCGAAAGGTTGTGTCTATAGATGCAACTGTTTTCAGAATACAGATGTTCAAAAATAAGCTGAAATAGGTTTTTTTTACAAATAATTGACAAATTTATACTAAAACAAAAAGATACAGTTTTCTAAAAAGTATACCATTACTGTGAAGATGATATGGGCCTCATCAATAATCCAGATTTTTGACCTAGAAGTCTGAACGCAAGTGGCAAATAAATAAATTAAATAAACAAATTGGTTGGCGCAACAGTCCGTTTGAGAACTAGGGCCTAGTGACTGACAACTCTCAACCATTCCTGTGTGCGAGTACTGTTGTCAAGGATGTAAGGGACCTACAGTTTTAAGCCAAATCAGAACGCAAATATGAGAAAGCACTTTTCATGACAAAAATTACTCTTTGGAGAATTTGTCAGTTCCTCGTAAGAGGCATTACCCATGAAAAAAAACTTTAGGTGGCATAGGCAGGGATCGCACCCACGACCTCTCGCATGACAGTCCATCGCACTAATCTTCATGCCACGGGTGCTACGGAAAAATTTTAAATATCAAGGAGACGCGAAAAAGAAAAGCCAATTCAAAAAATGAGCATAAAGTCAATTGTCCTCAGACAATTCAAGACTTTGGAATTCGTTTCATGAAGGTATGAAGGACATGCTAGATCGCAAATGCACGAATTGTTTCTGAAAAGTATATCATCCTGCTTATGAACTTATTTTGTTTTTAATCAAAACGAAACTTCTTTTTGGAAAACCTTGTACGGCAATCCTTGCATAAATGCCTCCCTCGTTGCCTTAAGTGACGGTGTTGCTATGGTTTCACCGCCACCACCACGTTCGTCGGACGCCGTTAGAGAATATTCTATTTTCTCAAAAACTATGTATATCTCTCCTAAAGATGCAGAATGGTATG
>NW_026605609.1:0-32432 GCF_945859685.1 Eupeodes corollae | reverse complement strand
TATCCAAGAGGGTTAAATAAGTTGCAAGAGCACCAGCCCAGAGATGGGAGTTATACTGAAGCTTTGGACGTAGATAACAGCCAGATCAGAAGGGGTGAAATATTTCTTGCATCGCCTAAGGAAACCCAAACACCTTGCGGCATTTTTTGCGACATCGCGTATGCGATCATTAGATAAGAGGTGGTTGGTGACACACATACCGAGAATATCGAGGTGTTCAGTCTTATTGATGCAAGTGCCATCCATGGATAATGGCAATGGGGGCATATCTCGCTTTAACGATACAAGACAGCATTGGGTTTTCGAAGCATTAAATTCCATGCGGTTTTTTAATCCCCATTGAACAATGCTGTTTAGGTCGGAATTTAATGAACTTATCATATTTTGTCGTTGCAGTTCCACATCCGAAGAAGAGGGATGTGAGTCTGAAAACGAATATGAAAAGCTAAGAGTACTATCGTCAGCGAAAAAATGTATTGGATGTTGCAGACAGAAGATCATTAATAAAAACGAGATGTTGGAGTTGAGTGTTGGAGATAAAACAGAGCAGTGTGGCACACCAGCATTTATTTATGGTTTTCAAACTTGAATCCATCCAATACTACTTGTATTGAACGATCCGAAAAGTAATTACTAATCCAAT
Source organism: Eupeodes corollae (assembly GCF_945859685.1). Taxonomy (NCBI): domain Eukaryota; kingdom Metazoa; phylum Arthropoda; class Insecta; order Diptera; family Syrphidae; genus Eupeodes; species Eupeodes corollae. Next base: position 31,789 of record NW_026605609.1, on the reverse strand, counting down.
GAAGGAGGGATTCATGAAAACCTTAAGCACGCATTTTCGATAAGAGAGCCTGATGCCAAACTCTATCAAATGCCTTTGAAATATCAAGTGCAATAATCTTACTTTCTCCAAAACGATGTAAAGATTTGCTCCACTGTTCGGTGAGATGAACCATGAGATCACCAGTGGACATATTGCTACGACAGCCGTATTGCCGGTCATTAAGAAGCTTTCGATCTTCAAGGTATTTCTTGAGCTGATAATTAATCAGCGTTTCCATGACCTTGGAAAGAAGGGACGTAAGTGCAATCGGTCGGTTGTTAGAGGGTGAGGAAGAGACCTGAGGAGTAGGACAGGTGAAAAAGTTTACGCAGTGGTTTTGTCAGCGTTGAAGAACACCTCTTCAGAATAATAGTGGGGATACCACCTGGACCAGCGGATTTATGTGTGTTTAGATCTCTTAGGACTCTTGCCACAGTACGAGTGCAAATAAAGATTGGTCCCATAGAATCACTAACTCACTCAAGTACAGGCGGATTCATAACACTCATTGGCAGCGTAGAATTGGCGACAAACTGCCTAGCAAAGAGATTAACTTTCTCTAAAGAGCTAACAAAAGGAGTGTCATTGACAACGAGTATAGGAACCGAAGAAGAGGAAGAATTCCTCATGTTTTCTACAAATGACAGAAAAGTTTTACTGCCTTTGGAACATTGCAGTATTTTTTCCGTAACTTTTGGTAAGGTAACAATTTGAACCGTCGAATATGGGCGTTGCAGGCCTTAATTACTTGTTTGAACTTTTTCCGGCTTTCCTCAGTACGGTTGGCTTTATAGCAACGGAATCTATTCTCTTTGGCCTTAATAACCTCTTTACAGCTCGCGTTAAACCAAGCGTTTAAGACCTTCCCAGTTGGCTTTCTCGTATTGCCAAACGGTTTTCTTAGGAGCTTATTCTTTAACTGAACAGTTTTGACACGAGAAATTTGCTGATATAACACAATGGTCAGATGTGCCTAGAGGAGATAGATTACTAACAGTGTATTTATCAGGGTCAGACGTAAGATACAAGTCAAAAGTGTTTTCTGCTCGACCTTCAACGTCCGATATTCGGGTGGGCTCGTTCACAAGCTGAGTTAAGTGGTTCAACTCAGCGAAGATTTCTGCACACACTCCATCGGGTGTTGTCTGACCTGAATGTTAAGGCCATGAAGAATTGTGTACATTGAAATCGCCCGCAACAACGATTTCAGTGCGAGGATAGAACGAAACAATTCTTTGGATGGAATCAGACAAAGCATCAAATTCACGAGAAGTTGATACTCTGTCTAGATTTGTTCTTCGATAAAGGAAGCAGTAGTGAATGATTTGCTTATTTACGAAGAATTTAAACCACATATAATTAAAACAGGAATTGGTTTAAAGACCATATTGTGGTAAGAGCTGATAAGCAACATCATTCCTTATGAATATGGCGAGGCCATGTTGTAAAAGAATAAAGGCACCAAGCTATACCCATGAATACAAAATTTAGCAGGATCGGAATCCTCACCTACTTGGGTTTCACTTAGTGCCAAAACAGCTGGCCTGTATAAAACAGTATGGCGGTATGCCAACAAAAAATTTGCCCTTAATTAGATGGTCAAATCCAAGACCGAATGTTACCAAAAAATGAATTTGATTAGTTTTGGTAGCTTAGAGAGAGGGGCTTACTTGAAGCGTTTTTTCAATTGATAAAGCAGCTCAGTATTGAGAATACTTTAAGTGACCTTGCTATAAACTATGCCAAAAAAAACTTTTGAAAACTTGTCGTCATTTAAAGGCTTAATACTATGAATTGGCTTTGTAGGTGATTTTTATTCCTGTCCCATGAAATGAACTATAATATTGCCAGTTATTAGCTCATAATTATTGAGCGTTTCCATAAGTTTGCAAAGAAGAGGCGTTAGTGCAATTACTAGTTATTTGAGGAAGATAAAGATTCCTAATTTTTGGAGAGCATATCCTGTTTTTTTTAATTACTTGCAACGAGGCAATACAAAATGGACGGAAAGCTTTGACAGGGGTTTTGATTACATGTAGCTTGTATACCATTCCGATTAGATATCTTAGGACTCTTGAGACATTACGAGTGCGAACAAAAATTAGTCCCAAGGAATGTTTTAATTTATCAAAGGTGGAGTTAAAAACTCTCCAGCAGCTTTGAATTGGTAAAGAGATAATTTCTATCTAAAGACCTAACTAAAAGAGTATCATTGTCAAAAATTCTTCATGTTTTCTTAGGATTAATCAAAAATTCCTACTGCCTTTGGGACATTGCCATAATTGTTTTCGTAATTGTTGGTCATAAAAACATTTATCCTTAGAATATAAGCGTTGCAAGGCTACCTAGCTTGCTTAAACCATATTTTCCTCAGTTATTGGTTGGTTTTAAATAAAATTCCTAAGAGTCTTTGTCACTATTGACGAAGATTAGTGATGACTTAAAGGTCCTGACCAAATTATTGAGACCGTCCTATTTGACTTTCTCGTTCTTCCAAACGGTTCTTTTAAAAGTTCTTCCAAAACTGGATTTGTTGGACTCAATGTGCTTCACGACAGTCCAAAACACCGTTGTTTTGGAAACTAGCTTTTCAAAATTTAAACCATTTTTGTTGTGAATTTTGCCAATTTCAATGCGTTGTTGATTCATTATTTTAGTAATAATATAATTTTAATTCGAAAATTCAAAAATATGACAGCTGTAAAAATGACAGCTGTCCAAAAAGCTTGTTATCCGATAATATAAATATATATTAAGCATTATACTTCTGAAATACTAACTAAGTACTTGAAGGACTTACTGCCAAGCGTTTGAAGTACAGCTCAAGTACTTAAAATACTACTCAAATATTTCAATTGCAGCTCATCTTTTGGAAGTGCTTCTTAAGTATTTGACGTACTACTTAAGTACTCCAAGTGCCTTTCAAGTACTTCAAATACTGTTCAATTAAATCAAATAAATAATAGTTGTAAAATAGTATTACTTGCATTTTCGAAGTCCCTAGTTCTTTAACTCGAGATTATCTGTGTTCTAAAATACCTTACTTGAATTATTTTTGAAATGTAACTTCAAAAAGGACAACAAACAAAACAAAAACACACCCAAAAGCAATTAAAACTCCACTAAGTGTAGGTATTTGTTTTGTTCGAAAACAAAGCACTTTGTGTTTTATTTTTGGTAAAACAAAAGCTTCACAAATTCTTGTTTCCTTTTTTAAGTTTAAATAAGTTATAAGGAAAAAAAAGTAAACTTTCCCAAAAAACCACCAAAAACAATTGAATTTTCAAAATCAAAAAAAAAAAAAACCAAAAGAAAAGAAATAAACCGAAAAGGATTTGAAAAGAAGAAATATTTTACATAAAAACGAAGAAGAAAAAGATAACCGAAGATAAAACTTTCCACTTGACAAGCTAAACTCGTAGACACTTGTTTCGTTTAAGGAAAATATACACCGAGAAAAATAAAACCAAGGAAATCAAAAAAAAGAATTCGAATGAAGTAAGAAAACTTCTCCTTTTCTTTTGGACCAAAGAAACTTTTCCATCGGATTAATACTTCTTCTATCTTCTATTTACGATTTTGGTTTTATCTTATATTTTTATTCTTATATCAGAAAACGGTTTCTCTTCCACCGTCCAAAACCGAAGAGAGAGTCCTGCAGCGGCATTCGATCAAAACAAGGACGAACAACGAAGTCGGATGGACAGACGAACAGACGGACAGACGAAACGAAGAAGACTTTCCCTAACCGGATATCCACAGTTGGTGGCCATAGATTTAAAAAGTGTATCCAACAGATAGAAATTTTGTTTTGCTTTTGTCTATAGATTTATAGAAGATGTAAAAGTTTATGCGTTTCGCAACTGATGCTCACCCCGTGCCACCTCGGACTTGTAGTGTTATTCAATTAATAGTTTGAGCTTAATTTAAATTAGTTGGACATAGTTACGACAAGGACGACCATAAGACGACGACCAGGAACCAGGACCAGGATCAGGACGTGGACGAAGAAGAAGACGAAGGACGATGAATGGGGTTTCAAAAAGAAGTGTTAAAACGAACGAGAAACATAAGAAAAAAAAAAAAAACAAATCAAACGCAGGAAATATCGAAGGATTAAAATGTTTTTGAGATTCTTAGCATTTTTTTTATTACTTTAAAGGAAAAAAATCAATCTCGAGTTTACAAAGTTTCGCAAGTTTTTCAGTTTTTTTTTTGAAAGATGCTCACGCGAGTAGACGTTCGTTGGAAATTAATAAATTTTTAGTTTAATATTTTTTACTATTATTTTAAAGTTTTTCTCTTCCTTTTTTTCCTTGATTTTCAATCTAAAACAGCAAAATGATAGGATTGAATTTTTTTAATTAATTTCTTATTACCCTCTGCCATACCGTGGTAAGGAAAAGAAAGAATGCTCAAATTTTGTGTCATAAAGTTCACAAGAACAGACAAAATGGCTGCTGTCAAAAATTTCATTTTCCATCGACCTGCTCGTATAACATGAAGTAAGAGCTTTAATTATTTTTTTTTTCATATTTAAAACAAAGAAAACAAAATAAAATCAAGTTTGAAGTTTCTATAGAAGCTCCTGAAGTATTAAATAAATTAAATGTACAACTGAGTCGCACGAAATTGCTCCTGTAAACAAAAAGTCTGCCCTAAAACGGTGAATTTTCTTTAAGATTTAAAAATATACCTGGAAAACAAATGTATGTTAAAAATTTTTAATGCCATTTAACTTCTTAAAAAAGCTTTAATTTACTAATCTTTGTTTCAAAACATTTAAAGCGGTTTTCTTGTCCATTAATTTGTTTGTATATAAAGTTTGTAAGTATTTTTAAAGAAACATTTTTGTTATGCAGGTTTTTGAGGTATCGAATTTTGAAAAAAAAAAAAAAAAACATTTTTCACCACCAAGTATTATTAAGACAAAATAAGATCTGCTTGTAGTACCCTTAGCTTGATGGTTAGTGCGTTCCACTGTCATGTTACCTTATTTATTTTCTTAAGTACTTGTTCCGCAAAAAAAAAATATTAAAATTGGTTCAGTAGTTCCTTAGAACATTTTGAAAAATTAAATTATTGATGCTAACATCAAACTAATTATTATTAGTTTGTGTTTTTTAAATGCCAGAACAGCACGTGACATGTTTTTTAAGGGAAATGGATGCTTGGTACTCTATTATGTGCTAATAAGTGGAAATTGGTATAAAGTGTAACTGACTATGGAAGAAGTTACTCAACTTTTTCAGATTACCTTCCTTTATCTATCCAAAAATAAGGTTAAGAAATATGTTTCGTTACTACCAAAATTTGTAAGATATATTTATTCCTTAATTATATCTTCAAGGCCACAAACGTGTCTGAACAGTTCAAGTTTACAATAATCAACACTACAGTGGCATCTCCTTTGTGAATTCTGTAGCCTTCTCGCTATTTCTGGATGAAATTACAGAATGAGCTTTTACTCTTCGGGGACAATCTGGTAATCCAGTCAGAATCACAGCGGATGATTAATGGATTGAAAAAGAAGTTGGGATGCGACCCACACTGATAACTTTAAAGACGTTCCGGTCTGTTGATTTTTATAAATAACAATATTTTGTTTGAGATAAAATATCAGAGGATACCGAAAGGCCACTTCTGCAGACTGTATTACTGGGACGATTAACCTAATATCACTGTCAGGCGGGAATAATAATAATAACGTCTTCGCGACGTTATCTGCTGAAGCAGAAGAAGACATGCCCAATGAAGAAACTCAGTGATTTTTGGCCTAAAACATAAAAAAGGAGATCCTCTAAAATTCTCTAACATAAAATATGAACATCTTAAGCTCATCGTCAACAACTAGATTGGTCTTTAGCAGTATGCCCTTAGAAAAACATTCTCATTGCCCCAGATTCTGGAAAATCCCCAAAAAATATATAATCGAGAACCACCATCTCTTCATCTATGTCAAGGCCACATATGACAGCATCTACAGCAATGAGCTGTATATAGTTTTTGCATCCCTGTTAAGCTCGTCCGTTTGTGCAGTATTACTATAAAGATTTCGCGCTGCTCCATAAAGGTGGTTGAAAACAGATCCTTTTGATGTCCAAGAAAGCCTTAGACAAGGTGATGCGCTGTCATTCAATTTCTTTAACATCGTCCATGAAAGAATAGGACAGAGGTCCCACGTTAACACTAGAGGACATTGACATAATCGGAAGAACTCAGCGTGATGTCAATGGGGTTTAAGGGTTAATGAGGGCATAAGAAATGGCATGCTGTCATCAAGAGAGGTCCTACAACACCGAGTGACGTCTCGGTGAAAACGTCATCATCAACAGACGTAACACTGAGGTAGTTAGAGACTTGGTATCCCTAGGCTTCTCTATATAAATGCAGAAAATAACAGCATTGATGAGATCAAACGAAGAATTACACTTGCTAACCACTGTTTCTTTGGCTAAGAAAGCAATTGAGTAGCAAAGCCCTGTCTCGGGGGACCAAAGTGTTGCCATATATACCCTCATCATCCCATCTTGCAATACAGTGCAGAAGCATTAAGTATGACAAACGCGGATGCAAGCACCTTGGGTTGTATTGAAAGAAAAGTTCTTAGCGTAATCTACGGTCGGGAATGCATAGAAGGTGAATGGAGGAGAAAATGGAAAGAGCTGTACAGCAAGGTAGACAAAAATTTCTGTAAAAATGTTAGATTTATATTTTAACGACCTTCAGATTGAAATGTCTTTTAATGTCAAAACTTTCCATTCGACAAACAGTAACTTCCTATAAGAAGTTTAGAATGACTGCAAATACAACTTTCTAGAAATTAACAATGCCAAGTCAAAAGTGCATTCATTTAGAAAACTCTCATTGGCTAAGAAGCTTTCAAGTCAAAACAACACTTGCAAAATATTCTCTTAAGTTACAGGTAGCTTGATTGTACATATACGAGTACCTTGCGATTGATATAATCATCAGAATTTAAATGGTGTTCCTTTATTGCTACATCAGCGCAATCCAAGGCTCCTATGCATAATGGAAAAGTAGAATTTAAAAACCAATCTTATTTTTCTGCTAAAAGTTCTTCATAATTCGAATGAAACTTTATCCAGAGGAAAGAATTTAAGACTATAAGTTTTGCTACATAGTGCACAATTCTACACACAGTACTCTTATAAAATTTTGTGTTCCGCGAAATTAAGCCCCAAAAAAATGAAATAAGGCCCCAAATTGAAACAAAAATAAATGAAATAAGACCCTAGCTTGTTTTGTCTTTTGTATTTTTAATAAAATAAGACCACAATTTGTTTTTTTTTTTTGTATATTAAAGTTTATTTACAAAAATGAAATAATACCCCAAACCATCAAACAAATACTTGGATATACAGTCCTGTAAAATTTCTCTTCAACAAGGACACTTTTAACTCTCCTCTCCTTCTGCTGTAGCTTCAGCTTGAATTTTGAAATTGCATTCAGCACAAATGTTTAAATGCCTGCAATTCAACAGAACAATATTTGCTCGCAAGTCCTTACAAACAACGCAAATATGTTTTTTAAGACAGAACGACCCAAAACAGCGTCTAGCCTCAACAGCAGAAGCCGTTCGGATGTTTTCCTTAAAAACAGAAAGTTGACATACCCTACCTAAAAATAAAAACATGAGTAATTAACAGAACAAGACGTACCGGTAAAATTTAAAAATACCTTTTTAATCCAGAATTTTCAAAATAATTAAGGAATGATCCGAAATTATTATTACTATCCATCAACAAAATTCTTGATTTGATGACCCGAAATGCTATTGGAATCATATTTGGTGGGAGTAGAGAAAGATCCATTATTTTGAGAAATGCGCACGACGCTCTTATGTATTCAAACAGGGTGTGAATGCTTCGCATGTTACGCCTTAAGGCTTGAAAAAATTAAAAAATTTAATTGTAGAAAATATTATATATTATATAATATATAAAATATGTTAAAAATTATAAATGCAAGTGAATATCCACTGATGGTTTTCAACACGATCCTAATATTAAAAAGAGGATGGGATGCGACCCACACTGATAACTTCCCATACGGACTATTTGATTTATATATAAAAATTAATGAACATCGAAGCCAATATTTTCTGTGAAATAAATTAAGTTTGAAGCCAATATTTTTAATTATTGGAAAGCTATTTGAGTCGAAAGTAAATTTTTACCAACTTTTGTTAATTTTTTTTCGGTTTTAAATTTTTTGTAAGAAAAACTGTCAATTCGATTTTTTTTCAAAATTTTACTGAATGTTGACAACAATATTTTTTTAAAGACAATTACTCAAAGTTTTAAAAAGATATTCGAGTCGAAAATCAATTTTTACCAACTTTTAATAATTTTTTCTCATTTTTTGTAAAAAAAACTGTCAATTTGATATTTCTCAACATTTTTCAGAATGTTGAAAACAATATGTCTTATAAGATAAATAAGTTTGAAGCCTAAATTTCAAGTGTTTGAAAAGATATTTGAATCGATATTCAAGAGTAATGGTTTTTTTAGATTTTCATTTTTATAAAAAAAACTGTCAGTTCGATGTTCCCAAAATTTTATCAGATGTCAAAAACATTATTCTTCGTTGCACAAAATTTTTTTGGAGATGAAATCGTATTTTAGTCGTAAAATTTTGGAGGTGACAAATTTTCTTTTTCAGTTTTTTTCGATTTATAAAAAAAACCGTTAATTGAATTTTTTTCAAAAAATATACTTCTTTGATATCACGTTACAATATATTATATAAAATTTAATTCAAGTCTCTAACGTTTTTGGTCCGTAAGATATTTAGGGTTAATCAAAATTTTCACCTTTTTTTCAAACTGCAATGGTAAAAAACCACCGACGCAATTTTCTTGAGAGCCCTTTCTGCATCTTTCTGCCTTATTATCTGTATAATCAAATTTATTTGAAATCGATATCTCTTCTGGTTTCTGAGCTATGGACGACGAAAAAAACGTCGCGAACGTACGGACGTACGAACGTACGTACACACGGACGCAGAGACATCTTTCTAAAAATCTTTTATTTCGACTCTAGGGACCTTGAAACGTCGAGAAATGTCAAAATTTTTAATTTGACAAATCGGACCCATGGTCCGGTAAATACGGTCACCCTTTCTATTAATGGCGGTCATCACTTCTTAAGGCACAAATCCCATATGTATCCAGATGGACTGTCCCAACCCGAACATTTAGCATGAACCCAGTCTGCACAGCGTGTGCACCTATACCACAGTTCGTTATTGCACCCAAATTCTCCACAAATAAAGCATTTGTTGCTATTGCTACCATCTACTATTAAGTCATCAAAGTTATTATCGACAAACCCTTCAGCAGTTTCATCAGACTCGAATGTGGATTCTTGAAGAATCGTTTTTGTCACCTTGTGAATCACTTTTCTCTTGTTCTCCGGTACTTGCAACATAGGTGTTGGTGTTAGCAGAGTAGTATGTTGTTTATCCCTACACTTCCTTTTACGATTAACGACAGTTTTTTTTGGCACTGGGAGAAGGGTTTTTATACTTTCGTTCAAGACAGAAGATGAAGTCCAAGGGACCGATGTGGGCAAATTTTCCGTACCTTCCAAAACAGTATTTCAAGTTTGTTTTTTTTTTACTGATTCGACATATTCTGTAACTTCTTCTGTTTGGTCGAGAAGCGCTTCAAATGGAAGGAAGTCTTGGTCACAAAAGACTCCCGGATCAATCGGGAAAATTCCAGTTGCCCTAAACCCAGATTCTCCTTTGGCTACAGACGCAACGCTAGCAAAAGCTTTTCGAAAAAGGTGATCAAAATTCTGCGGTGTAATCTTTTGGCCAAGATAAGACTTCATGTGCAAATTGCATACGTGTCTATACGCTGCTTTTAGTGGACCATAAAAAACCACGTCCAGTGGCTGCATCCTTCGGAGCTATGTGGTGGGATTGAAAGCATAATAATATTGTTTTTGCGACATAACAGTATTGTATGCTTAAAGTGTTATGTTCGTTGGCTTGGCATGGATGACGAAGTGCTCTAGCCAGCCTGCAAAAAGATCTTCTGTTATCCATCCATTTTTCGAGCATTTGTAGAGAGAACCAGGTGGCCCACCATGTTCAAGGCTATAGGAGAGAAAAATGAACATTGCTGGAATGAAACTACCGGCAGCGCTCATAGCACATAATGTCGTTATATTGCGCCCTCTCCCCCAGCTGATTATAGATCCCACCCTTTTTTGACCAGTTTCTGCTAGAACTTTTCCAGGATCCTGGACGGTGGAAAACCCAGTTTCATCCACATTGTAAATTGTTCTCGGTTAAAATTTATATTTCTCCATCACATCTTCCATCAATTGGTAAAATAAATATACCTCTTTTCGTTTTAATGCAGTTGCTCTGCTCAGGCTAGTTCCTTCGGCTTTCCGGTCAGATATTTTGTTTCTTTTTTTGAACCCTTCAAGCCATTCCTTTCCGGCAATTTTGAAGGCCTTATTAAAGTTGTTAGCTATGCCATTTTTTTCAGCGTATTCGGAAGCTATTTGCCTCACCTGTAATGATGTGCACTCAGCAAAATTTTGGCGAGATGTTTGATCTGTGTTGAGATTCAACATTCTTGATCTTTGGTGAAAATCGTGTGCCGCCCCAGAGACGGTTCACAAAATTTATTTTTTTTTTTAAGGGGTTCTTGCAGTGTTGAAAATGGTATTTGCACAGACTTGGCTGCGGCGGCGCGAATTGACATACCTTTTTCGATCAATTTTTTGGCTTCGTTACCACTTACCTCTGGAAGTGGAAAAAAAGAGAAAACAACAGTCAATTTCTTATGAACAGGGAAATATCGGTCAACTGACCGGCATTACCCACATGGAAGTAATAAAACACAACAAAAAATATGGAAAATATCACTGTATTGATAACAAATAAGAAAAAGTACTTACTCTCTATTTTCTGATCACTTTTTTATAATAAATTGACCGAAAGTACTAAAAGGTCTGTCACTTCCAAAAGCCAGAAATAAACTAGATCAACAACTGTCTGATATGAAAACTATCTTCGGGAGCACTAACACATTTAAAGAGTTGGTGAGTGGACGTTCTCGTTCTCGAGAAAAGAGGGTGACCCTACCATTTTAAGAATTTACCGGAAAAATTTATCCGAATTTAGTAAATACTTTTTCTTATGGTATGTACAAGTGCTCTAGTATTTACTTGCTTTTTAAGCATATCACAACTATTAAGTATTCTTTGAAAATCTACTAATAAAAGCATTTACTATCTTTTATGCATATGACCTTATATCTCAGACTAGAAAAACATCACTTGAAATTTTGTTTTAGATTTGGAAACACCAGTAACAATATAATGCGCATTCCAAGCTGAAAACTCAAAATTCGTTTGATGTATCGGCATCTGCGGCTTAACAATTTTGAAAATGAAGAAGTTCATGTCCCATTTTAATGGAGATAAGATGCAACCTTCATAGATTTAACTAAACAAGCATTGAAGATCTCAAAACAAAAACTAAAAGATAGCTAACACACACTCGGAATTGCCGGACCCACTTTTTTTCGACTTTTTGACCATCGTAATATTATCATGTTTGATTAATATCCCGAGTTCAATTTTTTTACGAAAGCAATACTTCACAGATAATTCCTTTTTATTCATCCTTACTCGTGAGTATAAGAAATAACATAATTTTTGAAGTTTCTATAGAACCTCGAGAAGTCTTAAAGAATAAAAAAGGAGCTCTAGAAGGTATAAGGTATGGAGGTACATATTGATGACCCAATTTTTATTATTCATAAGAATGATACCAAACTAAGTAGGAACACGAAGTATAGCAAAACGAAGAACAATGCTTTAATCCACTGCTCTTATAGTCCTTCGTTTTATTGTGAAAAAGAAGACTTCCCGATATAACGCCCGCCATTGCCAAAAGCCCACTTCAAACCATTAAAATTCAACACACGAGGCCATCAAGAGTGCCCCATCAATGATTCCAACCATCCATCAAAATCCTCTACTCAACTCATATGGATGACTCATAAAACCGTCTAAACAACTTTGAAGCATCGTAAAAGGTATATTTTTGTTTTTTTTTTTTATTATTGTTTGTCTGAAATATTTACAAAACAAAATATATATAAAAGTGGCTATATAAACGAAAGAAAAGCACAAAAACAACAAAATACCGTTCAAATGGATGAAAACAACCACAAGCGTTTTTCGTTTATTATCCTTTTTGGAAGCAGTAAATATTTTCCACTCTTTTTCCATTGCTAATGGTTGACTTTGACTCTGTCTCTCGGTGCTTCTGTTTCTGTCTGTGCACTTGCGGCCTTTTAAAATTCATCCTTGCCTCTGGAGCTGGAGTTGGAGCAAACAGTCATGAACTGAACTCAACTAATGTACAGACAGAGGCCATAGCTATATGGAGGTACCTTATCCATTCTTTTAGCTTTGTAATTCTGATGGCAGGATTGAAATTTACGAAACGAAAGAGCTCACATTTTATTTCGATAAAATCGTAAAAATAAATAAAATTGGATTTATGTGTATGTAACTTTATGACGAAAAATCTTATGGTTTATGAGAACAAAAAAAAAATACGAAATATATTTTCAAAAATTCAATGTGGTAGAAATACCACAAAACCACTAAGAATCATTGCTGATGCGCCACGCCGCGCGGCACCCGCCGTAGCCTCCGGATATTGTTCGAGAGGAACGATTTTAAATATTTTAAGTGAATTCAATCAAATGTTATGGAACAAAAACACAGTGGAGACCGGGAAATATCTCTGCTTCAAATTAAAATAAAGTAACAGTAACATATTTGAATCTAGAACAAAAATCCATGAGATAAAAACACACGAGGGGTTGTATTTGACCAAAAAAGTGACAGTAGAAAAGAGGATTTGAAGAACTGAGGTCTTTAAGTATATCTAAATATTTAACACTTTATTTTTAATTACTCATAATCCATACTTTTAGGTTAAACATTTTCAAGAGCTAGTTAAGAACCATAACTCGATACTGGTGTATTGGTTCTTGATAAACATCAAGAATCTTATACTTGAAACATACCTGTATCAGTTCTTTTTCAATTACTTTTACTGCGAACTGCAATTCTGAGATAAACTCTTGTTTTAAGGAATTATTTTTGAAAATTGTTTAAAAACCTACTGATACTTGTGATATTAAAGTATTAAGTATCAGGTTCTTGATACTTGGAAATAAGGACAGTCCAAATGAATAATCTTAAAGATTCAAAACAAATCTTAAAAGATTCAGGATATCCCCGAGGTATCGTAAGGTAAATGGGCTGGTGATTGATAATGTTGACACTTAGATCAATGTAAGACATCCCGAGACTCAATACGGAAAGAAATACATTGCGAATATGGGTGTGAACGCAATATTGTATGGCTTAGAAGATTTCCATTAAGTACCCGTGGGATGATTGTTAGTGCGTTGGACTGTCATGCCAGAGGTCTAGGGTTCGATCCCTACCTATGCCATCTAAAGTCTTTTCACGGTTACTGCCTCTTGCGAGGAATTGACAAATTCTCCAAGAGTAATTCTTCATGAAAAAGTGCTTTCTCAAATTAGCCGTTCGGATTCGTCATATAAACAGTAGGTCCCCTCCATTCCTGACAACATTACTCGGACACATTAATGGTTGAAAGTTGTAAGTCACTAGGCCCTAGTTCGCAAAGGAATGTGGCGCTACCCAATTTATTTTGTTTTAGAAGATTTCCATTGGATAAAAAGTTGTAAGCATAGTTAATTTGGCAATACTGAGAATAGTAACGTCGACAATAGTTATAGCCAATACGCCAATGCCAGTATGGAAGTCAGGCGCATACTGACAATGCTTCTAGTAGAAAAGTCTATACATTATTGTTATGTCCCTTATACTTACACTACTAACAGGAATCCAATAAAGGTATCGATTATCACGCCATAAATTATTGCGGAAAAAACTAGTACCAGAGCGACATCTCCGATACAGTATGGGGCTGAAGGAAATATTGTCTCGTTAAACGTACTATGCGCCCTTGTTTTACAAGCAAAGATTGTGGTACCATACAGTATAGTAACAAATCCCATACTTATAGGAGTTGTAGCAATACAATGTAGGAATATCACCTATACTTTTTTAGTATTGGACTCCAGGCCATACTATCATTGTCATAAATGCTATACACTTTTTTCTTTAAAGCTATCTCAAATTCATAACATAAATAAAGCATAGAACGTATAATTTATTTAACAAAATAAAGTGACTACTTATCATCTCTTGTGTATCTCCATTTGCTATGATGAAATTAAATTATGAATAATGAAAACCTTCCCTTAATTCCGTCAATACTTTTCATATACTGGATTTTATTTTGAGAGGTATGCAGTATTAAAGCCAAAAATCTCAAAACTTTGCTAATTTTTAATACACATATTTAGAGGTTAAGTTATCAACATTTGCAAGAAGTAATCTTTGATTTGGTTTAAATAATCGAAATCGATAAACATGATACATAGCTCTGCGAAAAAATTGTAGGAGTTTCTTTGCAGCTGTGATCTACGTAGTTAGTTATAGATAATCTGACTTACTTACTTAAGGTGGTGCTGCAGTCCTGTGTGAACTAAGGCTTCACCCAACAAACTTATCCATCTAGCTCGTTCCCTAGCTAGATATTTAGAGTTTCTTGCTCAAAGTTGGGTGAAGTCACTTTCCACCGCACTGTCCTGTCGGTTTTCGAAGACTTTCCGGGCCGGAGCATTAGTTTCCATGCGCTCTTCGTTACTCAACCATCTTAGTCATTGGACTAAGCCCTTAGCCCTTCTGGTTAAGTTTACGCCGCACAGTGGGACTCACGGTATGGGAGAGATAACCACTCAATATAATAATATAATAACTCAATTTTCAAATTATAACCGTTATTATTTACTTCCCATAGGAAGTTATTGTAATGGGTCCGATTTGTCAAATTGAAAATTTTAATATTTCTCGACGTTTCAAGGTCCCTAGGTCCGAAATAAAAGATTTTTAGAAAGATATCTGAGCGTGCGTGTGTAGGTACGTTCGTACGTCCGTACGTCCGTACGTTCGCGACGTTTTTTCGTCCTCCATAGCTCAAGATAAAGAAGAGATATCAACTTCAAATAAATTTTGTTATACAGATAATAAGGCAGAAAGATGCGGAAAGGGCTCTTACTTTCGACTCAAATAGCTTTTCAAAAATTAAAAATATTGTCTTCAAACTTATTTTATTGCACAGAAAATATTATTTTCAATATTCAGTAATTTTTATATAAAAATCCAACAGTCCGCTTTTTCATAAAAAATAAAATCTACAAGAAATAGTACGCAAATTTGGTAAAAATTGATACGAGTACATATAGACAAACTTTTAAGCAAGACAAATCGACAGACGGGATGGGAAGTTATCAGTGTGGGTAGCATCCCAGCCTCTTTTTTTCTCTTTATTATTATGTCAAGTTATGCTTATGATTTGTTTATGCTCATAATGCTAAAGTATTGCGTACGTTATAGCTATAAAGTTGTGAAACCAAGAGTTTCAAGTGCGTTACCCGAATTCATAATTTTTGTAACAATTTATTTAAAGGTTTTTACTTTATTTAAAAAATTGATCAAACATAATAATGGACCAAGGTAAGCTTAATTGAAAAAAAAAAAATATTTTTTAGGGAAAGTTTGCAAAATTTTGGGAAATACCATGAGTTAAAGTGGGTTTTATGTTTTGATCAATATAAACGGTTTACTTTTTGTAAGAGCAGATTACTTTTAAAAATTATGAGTCTCTTCAATAAGTCAAAAGTAAAAGCGAGTTGCCCCTATTTTTTTAATAATTTTTGTTCTTACCTTGTTATAGTATTTTTCTTACACAGTATTACCCTATGTTGCTATTTTCTTTTAGGAACTGAACCAAAAATAATTATTAAACGGGAAACATTTTTTGACATATTCAATAATGGTGTTAAAGGTTTTTGATGACAAATTTGAGAAAATTATTGAATATGTAGCTGTCAAAACAAATTGTCCCGTTGAAGAAAAATCAAACTTGTGCAATAAGCTTCGAAATTTTAAAAGTCAATTAAAAGCAAAAATGCAACTAAATTTAAAAAGAATGAAATGATTTGGTTAAGTGGATGTTGCGAGTTTACTCTTTACACTTCCAAAAAAGGTGGTAGACCGAGTCTTTTCTTTGGCAAAAGTAGCGAGAGCTCTAAGCAAAGGAAAACAGCTGATATCCGTGCTGAACATACTCCAGATCTGTTGACTTATGCCGCACAGATGAGTTTAAGAGCTGAAGGAAAAACTATGGAAGCGGATGTGATTAAAAAAGTTTCAACGGTGCCAACATACGCTAAAGATTGCATAGATTTAAATAATCATTCAAAAATCAAAAAACTTACTCCTAGCGAAGCACTTTCAATTCTCATTGAAGCTAGCCTTAGTAGAACACAATATAACTTCATAAGAGACTATGTAAAAGATATAAAAAAAGTAAACAAATTGGGTGGCGCGACAGTCCGTTGAGAACCAAGGCCTAGTGACTTACAACTCTCAACCATTCCTGTGTGCGAGTAATGTTGTCAGGAATGGAGGGGACCTACAGTTTATATGCCGACTCCGAACGGCTTATTTTTGAGAAAGCACTTTTTCATGACAATAGTTACTCTTGGAGAATTTGTCAATTCCTCGCAAGAGGCAGTACCCGTGAAAAGACTTTAGATGGCATAGGCAGGGATCGAACCCAAGACCTCTAGCATGACAGTCCAACGCATTAACCATCATGCCACGGGTACCAAAAGATATATTTCATACAAATTAGTACAGGCAGAGAAAAAAAAATCTTATCCTGATGATGTGAAAGTTTCGGAATCTGAAGCTGAAGTACCTTTACAATCCCTATTAGACAATACAGCTACTCGTTTGATACAAAGTCAAAGTCCTGTAATCAAGTCAGAAGATTCCAAATGGGGATTTGATGGCAGCTCGAGCCAAGCACAATTCAAACAGAAATTTTTATCTGATGCGTCTGATGACAAATATATATTTTTGACTTGCCTTGTCCCACTACATTTAAGTAGCGAAAAAAACGGTAAGTCTTCAGTTTTATGGAGAAATCCTAAGCCATCTTCTTCCAGATACTGTAGACCAATAAGCCCTCAGTATAAAAAAGAAACAACAGAACTTGCTATTTCAAAAAAAGAAAATATTGACCGTCAAATTGAACTGCTTATTCCTACAAAAGTTTTATTAGATGGCAACACAATTTTCGTTACTCACCAACTAATGTTCACAATGGTAGATGGCAAAATTCGTTACTCACTTTCTGACATTAAATTTTCATTAAAATGCTACTGATGTAATGCCACTTTAAAAGATTTTAACGATCTTGAAAACGTTTGCCAAAGGCCCATAAATACCCAATATGTGTCGTTTGTAATATGCGTTCTTCATGCGTGGATACGAACATTCGAATCATTGCTGCACTTAAGTTATAAACTACCAACACTTACCTGGCGCTTGTCGAGTGAAAATAAACTTTTAGTAGAACAAACGAAAAAAACTATCCAAGTGCAATTTAAAACAGAACTTGGACTTATCGTTGACAAGCCTAAACCGGGTTTTGGCAATTCAAATGATGGTAATGTAGCTCGAAAATTCTTCCAAAACCACAATACTTCTGCAAACATTACGAAATCCAGACAAATTTCAAAAATATTGTTTGGAAACGGCTTCCTTGTATGTTGGATTATATCCTTGGATGCCTATGACTCCTACCCTCCATAAAATTTTAATAGACGGTTCTATTATAGTACGTGAGGCTTTATTACCGATCGGAATGTTAAGTGAAGAGGCTCAAGAGTCAAGAAATAAAGATTTCAAACAGGTTATTTATTTCATCTGATCCTTTGTTAAGTCTTTCGCGTAAACTACCAGTGTTCGATAAAAAGATGTTTGATATTGATGTTGTTAACATGTAAGAAGAAGAAAAAATATAAAAAATTAAAAAAATTAAAACTAAAAACAAAATAAAAACAAAAAAAAAATTAAATTTACAAAATATTATTTAAAAAAAAACAATACACGCATTTTCAACTTCATTAATAAACAAAACCTTATCAACTAAGTTTTGCGCATCGCTTTCCTTATCTTGGCCCCAGTGAGCGCCGCTGTAAGGCCCATATGGCTCGTCGTTCCAACTTCTAATCTACTCCTCTTCTATGTATACGGGACCATAGATCACACAAAGAACTTTTCTCTCGAAATAACTTAATGTACATCATTTGCTTTTGTCATAGTCCATGCTTCTGCACCGTAAAGCTTTGGTCCCACAAGAGGGGGCTTTGCTGCTCATTTACTTTCCTTGCCCGAAGAAACAGCGGTTACCAAAAGTAATTCTTCGTTTGATCTTAGCGCTGGTGTTGTTTTCTGCGTTTATAGTGGAGCCCAGGTAGACGAAATCCCTGACTACCTCAAAAATACGTCTGCAGATGGTGACGTTTTGACAACAGCATAGTACTTTGCTTTGCCTCCATTAACCGTTAAACCCTTTTTTGCGGCCTCTACCTCAATACTCATAACACATAAAAGCCCCATTAACATCACACTGACTACTTCCGATTATATCAATACCATCAGCATATGACAGTAATTAGACAGACTTTTAAAAAATAGTGCTTCTAGTGTTGACGAGGCAGTTCTGCACTATTGTTTGAATTATGAGGTTACAAAAATTCGCATGACAGTGCATCACCTTGTCTAAAACCTTTTTTGACATCGAAAGGTTCTGTTGAGTTGTTTTCAACGCGAATACTCCATGGTCATCCTGCATAAACGTAAGAGTTTGGCAGAAATGCGAAAACTAGACATGGCTCTATACAGCTCGTCCCTGTAAACGCTGTCATTTGCGGCCTTGACCTCGATTTAAAGATGGTGGGTGTCGATTTGGTTTTCTTGAGTTTTTCCAGGATCTGCCGTGATGTGAATATTTGATTAATAGTGGACTGATAAGGACCTTTCAGGTTGTTGACGATGGGTTATAGGGAAACTACAAATATTTGATATGATCAGTATATAAAATAGACATGCCTAAGAATCAAATATGTCGAGATTTCTTGAGGATTTTGTCAATAAAAATGTATAATTTTGAGATTTATTCAATGAAATTCGTATTTTTGGAGATAATGATAATGTTTTTTTTTTTTTTTTTAATCCGATGGAAATCTTCAAAACACACTCGGTAAGAATCGGTACCGAGTAGTGTGGGACTCTTACCGCACTAAAACCACCCGTGAATCAGGACCAATCTATGAAAGATCGACAAATGATTTTTATTTCTTAATTTTTAAATCGCATTGGGGGAAGTTTAAGGTTATAACACTTTCCCGTAGCTTTTAGCCTATCAGCTCATGACGCTTGGTTGTTCTTAATCTCCGAACATTGTCTCGTACATTTAATACGGTCGCCATTTCAGAGTTAGTATGACTTTGCAGTCGCTGATTGTGTGATACAGCGTGTTTCTTAACCACTTCTGTAACCATTTCAATTTGAAGGTCACGATGTAGATCGCTTTTTCTTATATACCAAGGGGCATTTATTATTCCACGAAGGACCTTGCTTTGGAATTTTTGGATGGGTTCAGCATTTGTTTTCTTTGTACAGCCCCATAGTTGGATGCCATATGTCCAAACGGGTTTCAATACTTGCTTATATAACATTAGTTTGTTCTGGATAGATAGGTCAGAGTTCTTTCCTATTAACCAGTACATTTTTTTGTACTTCAAGTTTAGTTCTTCTCTTTTCTTCTTGATGTGTTCTTTCCATTTAAGCTTTGCATCAAATTCATTCCAAGGTATTTGGCGGTATTGGAGTAAGGTACTTCTGTACTGTTTATAAAAATTGGAACATTGTTTATGTTTTTGTTTGTAAAGTTTATATGCGTCGATTTTGTTTCGTTTAATTTGATACGCCATTTGTGCGTCCAATCACTAACTTTATCGACTGCATTTTGCAATTTTTGTTTAGCCTTCGTAACGGATTTATCTGGCACCAATATTGCAGTATCATCAACAAAGGTGGCCATGATAGCGTTGATGTCCACTGGAATATCCCTTGTATATAACAGATACAGGGTTGGTCCTAGGACACGTCCTTGTGGTACACCGGCTTCAATTTTCTTAAGTTCCGAGTAATTTTGGTCGTACCGTACTCTAAAGAGTCGGTTCGTAACGTAAGATTTCAGTATTTCGTAGTACTGCCTGGGGAAATCCCTATGCAGTTTGTACTCAAGTCCCAAGTGCCAAACCTTGTCAAAAGCTTGAGCAACATCTAAGAATACAGACGAGCATACTTGTTTTTCTTCAAGTGCCTTTTCCACAACATCCGTAATTCGATGCACTTGGTCTATCGTGGAATGTTTATTTCTAAATCCAAACTGATGGCTCGGAATTAGTCTTCTTTCTTCAATTATTTTGCTAAGCCTTTTCAGTAGCAGTTTTTCAAAAACTTTTGCCATGATTGGTATAAGCGATATTGGTCTGTAAGATGTAACTTCTGTTGGTGGCTTAACTTGTTTAGGTATAACAATGACTTCTGCAATTTTCCAATGATGTGGCACATATCTTAGTTTAAGGCATGCGTTTATTATAAATTGGAGTTTCTTGAAGGCTATAAGAGGCATTTCTTTCAGAACCTGAGCAGTTATAAGATCGTACCCTGGTGATTTTTTGTTTGACAACTTATGTTGACACATGCTTCTTACTTCTTTGAGCGTGAAAAAAGGTATTTCACATTCGTCGTTTCTGTCAACAAACTGTAAGGGATCTGTAGCTGTGCTTGCTTGGAATGGCTTGAAAACATTCGCGAGATGTTCAGCGAAGAGATCAGCCTTTTGTTTCGGGTTTCTGATCCATTTACCATCTTGAGATTTTATCATCGGGTTTTGTGTCTGAGGTCTTTTTAGGTGCTTAGCTGCTTTCCATAAGGAGTATTCTGTAGAAGCATCCGTCGTCAGACTTTTCAGGAATCTACTTAGTGAATCATTTTTAAACTCACAGATTCTTTTTTTTAATTCGTTGTTAAGACGGTTAAAAACTACCTTATCATCTGGGAATCTTGTGGATTGCCATTTTCTTCTAGCTCTTCTTTTTTCCAATATCAACTCCTTTATTTCGATAGGATATTTTATTTCTTTTTCTCTCGCATTCGAAATAGTTGGAGTACTTTCTTCTGCACTGATAATGTGAATTACTTTTTGTTGGGTGTTATCCAATGGTAACTTTTTTTTAAATTTTGTGCACCTTATCATTTAGACTTTTTAAGTAATTAATTCATACAATGTATTCATTTTGGAGCATCCGGCATTGTGAATCATGCCTGATCCAAAGTTTCGTGAATAAAATTATACATCATTAGTGTGTCTGGTAAGTTTCAAATTCTTATATTTCAAGCAATATGTTTGTTAAAAGAATAATAAAAATAAATAGGTTTTTGTTTTATTAAAAAAAATTAAATTAAAGACATTTACAAATAATTTAAAAAATTAATTATTAAAAGTTAAGTTTCAATATTCTAAATATTTAGTAATTTACTATTGACTCTAAAACTTTAAACATATTTTTTCTAACTACTACATTTATTATTTCTTCTATTAAAAACAGCCATTCAAACATTTCTTGACACTAAAAGCAATTAAGGAAACAAACTTAAACGGACCTATTAAGCTTTTTATTAGTATTCCCAACTTTAGACTGTTCTTACAAGATTAATCGTGCATAGGTACAACCTTGTGTTCCATTAGAAAGTCTACTTATCAAGATCAGCCTAAAAAATATTTCTACAAAAATTTACAGTGATATAAGGAAGTACTTGTAATACCAGCGATTTGCAATTTGTTCTGAGGTGTTTAGGTTTTCAACCAAGAACCGTACCGTAACATTGTTAAACCTTCAATTTGAGTAGATTTCTAGAAAGATAGATTGATATTTGATTTTAACTAAAGTACGTAAAGTATATCAAATCAATTGTCTAAACAATAATTTTAATATCATGAATTTTGCCGTCTGCAAGAATAAAAAGAAAATGAAATACATATTTTTAAATAATGGTTTTAATATAAAATATAATTTAAGCTTACTTGAATTATCACATTGAATTTGTTAAAACTAGATTCGTTGTCTACAACTTTTGTCGATTTTGCAGTACTCAAAAAGTTTGGCGACATCTATCTAACTTAATTCACATAAGACTTACTAATCCGATAGTATGCTGCTTTTTTTTTAGGTAGTACTGGACAGATTCCGAAATTTATCTCCCGTTCTTCTACGTTGCACATAGTATTTCCTGGAAGAATTTTTATGAGACAGTCTGCTGTAAGTTGACCATAACAATTACTCGGCCACTTCCACATCATTAAACTTAAAAAAATACTAGTTTTACAAATCTCATCCACTCTGCATACCAACTGCTACAGTCTTGAATCTTGAGTATTGAGAACTTCCTTTTTTTACTAACCGAAATTGCAGCACTATCAGTACTTTAGGCAAATGGTCCACTTGAAGCTTAAGAGTTTTTATGAACAAAAACGAGATTCTCCCCTATAATGGAAAATGAAAAATTCTTTTCAAAAATTAAATAAGGAGTTGTTTAACGGAGTCGAATTTCTTACCACCCTAAGCTTGAACACCGTACAGAATTTTCCGTCTCCGATACTATATATATATATTTAATGTCAATATCCGTGGCGTGATGCTTAGTGTATTGGACTTTTTCAACTTTTACCTCCGTAATGATATCACACATTGGCGATCTGAGAACCGCGGTTTCATGCGGTTCAATGACGATTCCTTGGCAAATGCCATAATCGCCGAGCAAACGAGACCAAGTCCCTTGATAGTGACGAAGGTTGAGCTTCAGCTCATCTTTAACTCAATAAAAAACAAAAAGTCAGCAGGTGTCGATGGTATATCCAACGTTGTACTAAGACATTTACCGACGGAAGCAATTGACATTTACACCACACTCTTCAACAATGCACTGAATAATGCATATTATCCAGTCCATTGGAAGACCGCTGTGGTTCATCCTCTCCCGAAAAAGGGAAAGGACAACTCCAACCCGTCAAATCTTCGGTCGATAAGTCTTCTTCCGAGCATCAGCAAAGTTTTCGAAAAAATCATTAATAGGGCTCTGACTAAGTGGGCTGCGGACAACAAAATAATTCCGGATAATCAGTTCGGGTTCAAGGCGGGTCATGACACAATTCATGCTGCGTCTAAACTCGTTTCTGATATCCAATGGAATAAATCAAAACAACAATGCACAGGTGCTGTCCTGGTTGATTTGGAAAAGGCCTTTGACACCGTATGGTTAGAGGGTCTTTACCTAAAATTGAGCAGGCTTGGCATTAGCAAGCCATTGTTGTATATACTTTATGATATGCTTAACGGTAGAAAGTTTGTTGTCAAAAGTGGCAATGTAACTTCTACCACAACATTCTCAATTAATAATGGTCTTCAACAGGGAACGGTGAATTCGCCGATTCTCTTCAGCATTTACACCAGCGATCTGATAGGTAGTCTTACAAAGGCAATTGCGTACGCCGACGATCTAATTGCGTACAGAACGGCCCTTAACGTTGAGGTTATTAGAATTCTCTTGCAGCGTGATTTCGACAAGATTCAGCGATATTGCGACGACTGGAAACTGAAAATAAATGTCCAGAAGTCAGAGACAATTCTGTTCCGGACTCCGTTGGCTATGGCCACGGGGGATACGTGCATGAATTGGCGCAAGATGGTCATCGTTGATCTTCACGGGCAACCATTAGCGAGCAAAAGTGTTGTGAAGTACCTCGGTATCTGGTTAGATCAGTATTTATATTTCGACAGACATATAAATGCTGCTCTGACCAGGGCCAGAGGAGCCTTCGCTCTGACGAAACGGCTGTTTTTTAGCAGTCGGCTTGACCCCAGAGTGAAGGTAATTTGCTACATGGCCCTCATACGGCCAATGATCGTTTATGGTTGTCCTGTGTGGTTCAACGTTGCCCCTTCCCAGATGGAGAAGTTTCGGGTGTTCGAGCGGCAGTGTTTACGACGCTGTACCGGCTTATATCGAACAGCCGAATCTTCTTATGTGCATTACTATTCCAACGAGGTCCTATACAACGGGGCTCGAATCAACAGAATTGACAATTTCGTGATAAAACTCTTTCGAGCTCACATTGCTAGAGCTATGTCTTCGACCAACAATTTAATTTTCGGGGCGTTCTATCTGAACGACGAGTATTTTAAAAGTGCACGCTTGAGCGGCTTCATTCCAACAGAGGCATTCCTCTTTCTAGACAAATGCGGTCTGATACAGGATAGATTGGCAGTTCCGTTAATCTACCACTGCAGACGAAGAACCGTGGATAGGCGACTCCTGTACAATTGTGAAGTCATGGCACAAGGCGGAGCGGAGCTCCTTCTGTTCAGTAGTGCTGTGTCCGAACGGGACCGTACTGATAGGGTGAAGCAGGAGAACCAGTTTTGGTGGCTTCAATCGGCACTTGATATTGGGTATAGTCGGGATGAAGGTTTTAATCTTTGGCCGGCTTACATACTTGTTTTATAGTTCTAGGGTTAAGTTTTAAGTAGAATAGGCATGGTGGCACAAAAAGAAATAGAAAAAAAACAAGAAAGTATGAAAAACAAAAAATGTTAGATAGTTAGATTTGCTGCTGTGGTTGTTCTAGTTTTAAGTAGTTGAAAGCTACAATAGGTAGTTTAAGTTAGCTTTAAGTTTTATATTAGGAACCTTATATTAAGTAGTTTTTAAGTACAAATAAATAGAAAGGATCTTGATATTAGTTTTTTTCAAAATTTTCTAATAAATACAGAAATAAATAAAATATAAACTGAAGTAAAATAGATCTTAAGGTCGAAAGGCATTAGTAGTTAGTGTTATAGTTTAACTAAGAGTGTCCGTATGGGACCATTAAGTAAGTTGTAAGTTATATTAGACTAGTTTTATGAATGTTTGTCTAGCTTTAAGATAGGTTTAAGAATGAACTTATAAAAATGAATTAAAAAAAAAAGTGTATTGGACTGTCATGCCAGAGGTCTTGGGTTCGATCCCTGCCTATGCCATCTAAAGTTTTTTTTCACGGGTACTGCGAGGAATTGACAAATTGATTTTCCTTGTCTCACTCCGTTTTTAACCTAATGACAAGAAGCTTTTTGCTATACTTTTATTTATAGCCGATGAAGGGAACGTAAATATTGTTTGCCCGATTGTGAAAAAAGTAGACCCTCTAAACTATAGAGGCATCAACAGTCTGTTAGGTCCTTAGTGTGGTTTCAGACCAGGAAGACCACAGTCGATCAAATATTCACAGACCTCGAATTAAAAAAAAAAGTTAAAAAAAAGTCCAAAAATCAATTAAAATGGTCAAAGAGAATAAACTGTACAAATCCCAAAAACAAATAGGGGATGAAGTTGTGCTTATATAACAAGCTCAAAATAAAACCAATCAATCTCAGTTGGAAAGAAGGAATAGACTAAGTTCTATATGGAACTAATTCCAGCTAAAACATTTTGGAAGTTCGAATCAGCACAGATAAATATTTCGAAATGAATTATTTCCAGCGCATTGAAAGTGAAGTAAGCAAAATAAATGCTTTGCAGTAGAGGATTATAATTCAGCTCCAAAGTCTTGAAAAAATAATAAAGAAGATGACACAACAACAACAGTAAGTACTATAACACATTTGCACCAACATTGGGAACATTAGAAACAAACCTCATTAAGATGTTTTACTAACGGCATGAAAAATTCAAACGTCAATTGGATAAGACGATCAGACCAGAAAAAATCTCATCCCGAGAAGAAAAAGACGTGGTGAAAAAATTCGCTGATCTGAAATTGATTTATAAAAAGATCACGCTTGACCTCGGATATTATGACAATAATATTGAGGACATCTACGAAGAATCGTAGATGTAGATTGAAGAGGGAACAACAAAACTCGAGATCCGGAAGAAGTCCTCCTACCTGAAGCTGTAAGAAGTTAAATTTTCAGTCTTTTATAACGATTTAAACGAATGGATGTCCTTCCGTGGTTAATTCGTGAAATTAGTTCATGAAGTTGTTGCTAACCACCCTTAACGAATTCTTACAGCGGCCCTAGAAGAGTTTTGTAGAAACCTGGAACATCAGCCAGTGACCTGCCCTCCTAGCATTTTGGGAAAGCAAATTTAACAGGTATCACCAAAAGTGTGCGAAAGGATTCCACACCAACGAACTGTGTGACGGTTGACCCACATATTGGTTGAACAAGATCATCAATGCATGAAGACGATACTCATGCCCAACAATTTGTGTAGGAAAGTCACACTAACTTTAACTTAGTATGGCCGAGGGCCCATAATAAAGTATTAACGATAGAAAAATCACTCCAAGAATATCTTAATAACTTTTATTATAATTATAGGGTTGGCTACCGACTTCCTTCAACACGACATAAGTATTTTTTCATCAACCAAAATCTAGCGCGTGTAGGTACTCGGTAATGCGAGGAATTCCACACGACTTTTCTAAAAAGTCTTGGCTGGAATGGGTATGAAAGTGAAGAGCTGAACTCACTCATTGAGCTACTGGGTGATCGCATTACCTCTTTAAAGAGGTCGCTTGCGATGAAAGATACCTGGCTTTTCTGTCACACACCCCAATCTTATGGATGGAGGAAGTTGCGGGACCGAGACAGATCGATCACCACGCCGAAAGGGTCAAGATCGCCAAGACGATGGCCACTTTTTAAATTGCGCCCAAAGCCTTTTGACGAAAGAAAAATTGTGCGAAGGAATTTTTTTTTTAAAGACCTACATAAAGTAATTTTGTTTCGTACGATAGATTTTCTTGAGTTTGTATTGTTCTGCCGTGGAGAAAAGGTGTTGAGGAAGGACTACGATAGCTGTTGGAGGAAGTCAAAAAGAAGCTAAGTATTGTGTTTTCTGTTGTTTCTAAGAATATTGATTTTTCTGGTGTTCTTCATTTGTTTTAAATTCATCCTTTTTACCTTCGAGTCCAAGTATTAATTTCCCGATATTACGGGACGCGTTTACCGCTTATTGATTTTTTTTCTTATGTGCTGGCAATACTTTTATTGCTACCTGTGGTGCAAAAGTATGCAATGGGTATTTAGACCCCACAATAAACACAAAATGGACAAGCAAAACAGAAAAATGCCAAATTTGTAATCGTAGCCACAATACGATTCCTCACGATAAAGGCTTTACTGCAGAGAAAAAAGGAGAACAACTAACAGAAACAGTGACGAAGAAAGGCGTTTCATCGGCCATTTTGTTGGCAACTGCAAAAATACAAGTGAAATCAAAGACAAAGGACCCCAAAAAAACGATGATATTCAAAAAAGCCGCAGAACCGAACTTCAAGCAATTGGAAATACAAAAGTGGGAAAATTTAAGAGCAAAGTTTCGTTAGAACTTAAGCCACGTTTTTTGAGTACACGCATGTAATCAAAGTTGAGGCATTAGTGTTACCAACATTGGCTAAGGCTAAGCCAAGCAGAAGCTTTGATTTTGATTTTAACCACTGGAGTAATTGTGTGCTCGCAGATCCATTATTCAACAAATCGGATAGAATAGGCGTGGTAATAGGAGGTGGTTTACACGGATAGATTCTCTAAGATTAAATAATAAAAAGAGGCTAGGATGCGACCCACACTGATAACTTCCCATCCAGTCTGTCGATTGTCTTGCCTAAAAGTTTGTCTGTATGTACTCAATTTTTACCAAGTTTGCGCACTATTTTTTGTAGATTTTATTTTTTATAAAAAAACGGACTGTTGGATTTTTATATAAAAATTACTGAATATCGAAAGCAATAAATAAGTTTGAAGCCAAAATTTTTAATTTTTGAAAAGCTGTTTGAGTCGAAAGTAAATTTTTACCAACTTTTATAAATTTTTTTTTTAGGTTTTTATTTTTCGTACAAAAAACTGTAAATTTGATTTTTCTCAAAATTTGTCCTAATGTTGAAAACAATATCTCTTTTAAGTAAAAATTGGTAAGAAGCTACTATCTCAAATTCATGAAAAGAAATTTGAGCCGAAAATCATTTTTTACCAACTTTTGTAAATTTTTTTTTTCGGTTTTTAATGTTTTGTAAAAAAAACTGCCAACTCGATTTTTTTCAAAATTTTACTGAATGTTAACAACAATATATTTTAAAGATAAAAGTAATTTAAGCAAATATCTACAGTTTTTGAAAAGATATTGAAGTCGAAAATCAATTTTTACCAACTTTTATACATTTTTTTTAAAGTTTTTATTTTTTGTAAGAAAACTGTCAATTCGATTTTTCTCAAAATTTGTCCCAATGTAGAAAACAATATTTCATATAAGTATAAAATAGTAAGAAGCTATTTTCTCACATTTTTGAAAAGATATTTAAGTCGAAAATCATTTTTTAAAAACTTTTGTTAATCTTTTTTCGGTTTTTAATTTTTTCTAAGAAAAACCGTTAATTTGATTTTTTTCAAAATTTTACTGAATGTTGACAACAATATTTTTTGAAAGATAAAATTAAATTAAAGCCCATATTTCAAAGTTTTGAAAAGATATTTGAGTCGAAATTCAATTTTTTACCAACTTGTATTATTTTTTTTTTAGGTTTTTATTTTTTGTAATTTTTTTTCTTCAGTTAATTTGTAAAAAAAACCGTTAAATTGATTTTTTTTTTTAAATATATTTCTTTGATACCACGTTCAAATATATTATATAAAATTTAATTCAAGTCTTTAGCAGTTTTGGTTCGTAAGATATTTAGGGTTAACCAAAATTTTCACCTTTTTATCAAATTTTGAAAATGTCAAAATTTTCAATTTGACAAATCGTACCCATTACAATAACTTTCTATGGGAAGTTGATGGAGTACTGGGAAAATTCACGAAATTTGGCTGGATATTGTCTGGAATAATTAAAAATGATGAACCAATTAATAAAACACGAATTACAGCCGTTACAAATCTGGAGCAACTTTGGGAAATTGAAGAAGTATCGCAGAATGATTCACATTCAAAAACTGAAGACCAATTATGCCTGGAAACTTACGTAAATAATAAAGAAGTGGACATTGATGGAAGGTATATAGTGGCTTCCGCTTAAAGAAGACAAAGAGGAGACTCATTTGGAGAAGAAATTTGAGAATGTAATAAAATTGCTTGCATTTTGGAACACCCTTTAAAAAATAACATATGCCCATTTTATACTTAGTTTAGTTTAATTTAAATTTAATTTTTTAGTTGTTTTTCATTTGTTTCTGACATAAAGACCTTTTTACCTTCTTTTGAAGTTCACACAGGTTTTCACATTAAAAGGAACAACAATTCTGAAAATTCATTATCAGGTAAACCAAAAAACATACATTTAATGAATAGGTAAACAAAAAACCATTTACACACTGTTTTGTATTTCTGACTGCAGTTTCGAGGTCGTGTGACTTTGACTATGAAAAAACCTTTTAAATACAAAATTCCTTAACAAAACTCATTTTTGAATAACGTAAAAAACTTCTTTCACAGCTGAGCGATAACTCCTTTATACCAAATTGCTACTGATTGTTAAAAAATGTCCTTTGAGTCGAAACTTTAGTTGATTAAACTTTTAAAAATATGTTTCCATTTCTTTTTTCGTTACAAAAAAAAAAACAAAAGACTGCAATACATATCTCTCCATTGTGACCTTTGTGTCACATACAATATTTAACCAACAAAAATTACATAAGTTTTTCTTTATAGCTGATGGAAATGTGGGTAAAGGTAGACATTTTGTTTTTTAATTTATTAAATTTTGTATTCAATCCAACAACTTTACGGTGTACGTTTTTCTTCTGCAATCGCTTTTATGTACACACCATTGACAACAATATGTCAACTGCAATGTCAGATATATAGGAAGGTATATTTTTGTAATTACATTCGACATTCCGGTTCCGGTTAAATGTATATATGTATTTTTCTGTTTCATTTAATTCCAATATCATATCTCTGAAGTGAACCTTTATATTTTCGTTGAGTTTAATTTTTGTACAATTTAAATGCATTCATTTCTCACGGCAGGATTCCCGGATCATTACTATTACAGAGAGTTGAATGCAACTTTACTCTTATGTCCGATGGTCGTATAGTGACATAATATCAGGATAAACATGAAAAACACTAAAATGAGGGCGCGAACAACAACTTTTTGTATGACGCTTTGGTATCCTGTCATTTGTTTCACAAAATTCAATACCATAACCTTCGCTCTACCTTACCTACCTACCCTACCTTGCCCCAAGCAGAAACATTGAAATTTTTTGATTTTGTTTTTCTTTTTTGTTCCATTGGGAAAATATTTATTCATCTGTTTGAAGCGGATAGGTGTAAGCATGAATCCTTTTAAAATCCATAAAGCTCCTGCGTTCGTTACTCAAAAAACAAAATCAATCAATACAGGACGAAAGTATACGTAACTTAAAAAACTTTACATCGATTCCAACATTGCAATACAAATAACAAACCCCTAAAAGGTTCCCATTCCATACATCATTGGCGATAAAAATGCATAAACAAGCCTCCTCAAACGTCGACCTAGACGCTTCACGCGAAACACGGCTACAACGACGCGACGCGACGATGCAAAATGGTTGCAGTTCCAGCGGAATAACACCCCAAAAAGATACATACCCATCTTCATTCGCCCTACCCGACCGACCGTGCTGAAAGATTTCCTGTAGTAATTCGTGTTTACGATGATGTCATGCCGTAACGGTACCAAAGGAGCAACAACCATCATCAACGGTGGATTGTTCCTCGTAACTTTTCGAAGGACATTGATGGCATTTCGTTCCAATTTTTTTTTCAATTTTTTGAAATTCACTTTCGTTGTAAAATTCAATTTTAAAAAAGTGCAACGGTATCTGCTGCAGTTCAAGAACGGGATTACAGCGCCATTCAATTTATGCCGTTGGATATTGATATGAAAGGTGAAGAAGGGGGGGGGGTAAGCAGGTGCAAGGTGCATCAGAGCAGTGCTCAACTTTTGTTTTAACTCTTGCGGTGGTTAAGGAAAAAAACTCGTTAAAAATGGATATCTGGTAGCTATACTAATTTCGTTAAAAGCTGCTACTTTTAACTAGTTTTTTAAATCCCATAATTTAAGACGAAAAAGGAAGAATCAATGCGTTTATATAAAATACAATGAGTAAGAAATGACATTTTTTTTTACACTTACATTTTTCTTATTCACACGAAAAAGTCAGAACTGTCACATTTCTCTCTAACTATATGTCATTTTCAATTACCTACATTACCCTTAATCGAATCTTATTAGCTGTCAGCTAATGACATTAGTGTTGCAATCAGACATAACACCT
Organism: Eupeodes corollae; assembly: GCF_945859685.1. Lineage (NCBI taxonomy): Eukaryota > Metazoa > Arthropoda > Insecta > Diptera > Syrphidae > Eupeodes > Eupeodes corollae. The sequence goes on along the minus strand of NW_026605609.1, from coordinate 304 downwards.
GTCTTTTTTGAGATCAAAAACAAAAAAAATATTCATTACATGTCATTGTGACGGCTAGACGTAGACATTTTACTTCAAATCAAAGATTAATTGCTATTGGAACTGCCTTATCGACCAAACACTTTATTGTACGATATATAGAGTAGTTGATTTAAGAGCTAATCAATGTGAGCTCTAATTTCGATTACTAGGCTTTGTTGCGGTGCGGTGGTGGTGGTTGGTGTGATGGTTCACCGATGACAGTTGAAATTGATGGTTCATATTTGATTGTTCGACACAGAGTGATATGGGAAGCATATTCCTG